>NW_024735442.1:6492151-6656189 GCF_018991925.1 Homarus americanus | reverse complement strand
CTTGTACCCTGGTGTGCAGTGGCTAGTAGTGACCCATCGAGGGTGAACGGAATTGGGACTGCAGCCCCCCTCGAGGGAAGACAGAGCCATCCACTGCAGCTCTCAAATAACGTCTTTCTCTAGTCAAGGATATCAAAATACTGCCCGCTTTAGGTGGCCAGAGAGCCAGCTACTTATGCCTTTACTCAGCATAGTATGACGCAGCTTCCCATGGGCACACCTTATCACGTGCGTTGAACATGTCACCTCATACCCAGTGGAAAGTTACAGGGGATGAATCTGAATATAAATCAGATGTAAATAACCCATTTATATAATACTTCTGTTGATGAGACAGGGGCGTATACATCGCTCAGTCACCACCGGCCAAGCTCCGTGAGGCCTAAATAAGCTCACAGAGTACAGTACATCCTATACAACCCTAACCTTGTTATAAACATAGGTGTAGACACTAAGCTGGGGATTCTACTACTGTAGGGCTATTATCTACTACAGGGGTCCTATACTTTAGTGCCTTTTGGATTAAAATGTTATGAACAATTTTCATCTTGGATGACACTGACTTAGAATAACAGAAAAAAAACATGACTTCAAACACAAATATTACTGCCAATATCAAAAGCAACATGGTAGAAATAATCTTCGCCTACTTCGTGTTTTAGAACGCATCTTCTTAGCAATGTACAACTTTTGCTACTGTAATCACGCTAGATGAATGAGTATGTGGTGCTTAAGACTCTTTCAACGAAACATTAATTTTTGCGGCGAGCAATGGTACTGAGTTGTGAAGGGTTCAACACGGCATGGCTGAAAATTTACATTCTGTGACACTTTTGTAGAACTATCATATTTTAATTTTAAGAAGATGTGTCTTTGACATCATTAAAATATGTATTTTGAAAATTATGAAGATTCTTATCCTCCCTGGGATCAAAAGAAAATGTCCACATTTTCTATGTCTAATAAATACCGGGAATTATTTCACATCAGTATAAATTAAAATAAGTAAGCACTTACAACAATGACAATAACCTATCGATGTCCTACCGATGTGAAGTTATGTCTCGAACATGTAAATGTGTGTATATATTTAATGTATACCTAGATACTGCCTATTCCTTGTAGGCTTGATTGAAGAATCCTTTCTAGAATTTCTTGAAAATGTGAAATTGTTGCCGCAATCCCGTAGACTTGTGTGTGTCACTCACAGTAGTCACAGCTGATTCCAAGGTCCGGTGACTGGGTCAGTTTTCACGAAAAGTCTGAGTACAGCAAACCGCCGCTCCTGGTTACACTAGGTCATCCACCACACCATACCTCAGAATGCTGAGACCATCTCTCAGACTGGAGATTTGTCATCACTAGGGTGGGGTGCTGGGGTGCTGGTAACTGGGGGTTAATCACGCCATACGAAAGAATTTTGTTGACAGGATGTTGATTGATGAGTAGTCACAACAACTGCAGTTACGCCCTGTCACACCCTGGGCAGTGAACGAATCATTTGCGGAAACTAATGTTCACTTCAGCTCACATGATTGTTCCCATAATTCAGCAACTTCTAAGAACTCAGTATTAGTTATGGACATAAACTCAGCGTGTAGCATATGTAACAGTTCATCTTCCTGTAGCAGTAAGTGTAACACATATAACAATATTTTTGATTGCTATTGCATATTCACATTTACGTTTTATATATACATATCTTCTTCTAAACCAGTATGCCACAGTAATGGGGAGAACATAATTCCTCTACCTTTACCAACTGTGTATATGGTGTTTATATATATATATATATATATATATATATATATATATATATATATATATATATATATATATATATATATATATTCTTCTAAACCAGTATGCCACAGTAAAAGGGAGAACATAATTCCTCTACCTTTACCAACCGTGTATATGGTGTTATGACTGTTAGTTATAACAATCACTTGGGAAGTTATAGAGTTTCACTGTGTATAAAGTATGTTACTCTTTAAATACCTAACACAGGAGTTAGGGCGTCTGTATAGAAAAGGAGATCCATAGGTGGTCCCAGGTGGGGGGTGGTGGGTGGGTAACCGCACTCTTCCCTCCCACTATGAATTGGGGGGCGCGCTGCATGACGAACGCCGGGTGAATCCACTTCAAGACAGGGGAATACCTTCCACAGAATGGTCAGGTGCTGACAGACGCTTTCCTGACCGCTCTCACTTGTCGTTAACAGGGATATCACTAACTAACTGTATGGTAATTCTACAATAACTCACTTGCGGTTATTGGAATAATTCTGCACCTTCCTTTGGGCGACAGAATGAGAAACACTCACTAATTATCGTCTCAATAAGGGATATTCTTAACACTCGGATATTGTTTGTAACCGTCACTGTAGGGTGTTTGATTTTCTAGTTTCACAAAACACCAACGCCTTGGTTCATAGACTGATATGTCGTTTTCGTACTCACACAAGCTGCAATTCCTGATGTGTAAATCACCGTGTCTTCCGCTATCAATAAGAGTGAAGAGAGAGAAAGGGAGTGTTACTTCCTGTGTAGTGACCCATTGAGGGAGGACGGAATTGGGACTTCACCCCCCCCTCGAGGGAAGACAGAGCCATTCACTGGGGCTCTCAAGTAACGTCTTCTTCTAGTCAAGGATATCAAACTACTGCCCGCTTTAGGTGGCCAGAGAGCCGGCTACTTATGCCTTTACTCAGCATAGTATGACTCAGCTACTCGTGGGCACACCTTATCATGTGCATTGAACATGTCACCTCATAGCCAGTGGGATAAATCTGAATATAAATCAGATGTAAATAACCCATTTATATAATACTTCTGTTGATGAGACAGGGGCCATCAAACTGATATTGTACGAACTAGCCAAAATGGATATAGGAGGCAGGCTGTTACACTGGATAAGTAGTTAACTAACCAACAGAAGGGCTGCTGCACTGTTTCAGGGTTACAAAAGTGAAGTCAAAGATATGCAACTTGGTACCCCCACTTTGTTCAATGTTCTTATGAATGCATTATTAAATTTAATACCAGACAACCCCAGCAATATCACAATCAGCTATGCTGATGATATTCTCATACATACTAAAACTCAACGTGAAATGCAAACCACCCTGAACCATGTATAGGTAGCCTTTGGGAACCTCGGTCTTATTATCTCCACTGAGAAAACTAAGGTGTTCAACAAACAAGCTGGTAACAGCAAACGCGGCCTCGCCAAGTTCAAGATAGGTAACAACATTATTGACTATGTTTCTTCTTTTAAATGTCTTGTACCTTACCTGCCACACAACTGCTAATCCGCCAATGTACTGACAGACTGAGACCTCTTAGAAGTGTAACGGGGTACAGCCCACATTAGGGTGCTAATAATAGAATTGTTAAAACAATGTACCTAGGCTATATAAGATCTCTGATAGATTACCACGTACAAGCCCTGGTCCTTCGCGACAGGAAAGGCGTTGACAAGTTCTAGAATATGCAAAATAAAGCCGTTAGAATTATCCTAGGATGTCCCATGAGGACTAAAGTACTTAATGTGAAGAAAGAACTAGGTATACCCAGTGTCAAAGATGGAATAATTGAAGTCAACCTCATGACAGCCCTGAGGCTTGTGCGTGGTGATCCTGATAACATTGTTTCCTTAAAATTGCTAGAATGTATGAACCATGGGACCGGTAAATGTAAATGGATCCAAACTACAGCTACACATATGAAGATGTCTGGACTAGACCATCTGTACAAAGTTGAGACACAACAGCGCTTCCAGCCACTCTGGCGGACAGTTCCCTTCGATATCACAATACCGACATATCCGCCTAAAAAATTAATTATACAAAGTATTTATCTCCTCCATCACACTGCCAAAGTGAGAGCTCTTGAACACATACATACTCTACAGACTGATGATAATATCACACAGAGCATCTCCACTGATGGATCTCTTGACACCGCCTGTGAGAGGGCCGGAAGTGCTATTGTTGTGACTCAACCTGACGGTAATATAATTGAGAGAGGAGTTAGAATTAACAACTGGGGATCCACTCTACAAAGTGAATTAGTTGCCATACTTACAGCTATTAAATTCATTGAAACCACTGTCACTGATAGTCTCATCATCACTCACTCTCTATCCTCACTACTTGCCATTGACACCCTCAACTCAAGTTGTCACGCGCTTGTCTCTGAAGCCAGACACAAATATGCGTACCTTGTTGACAGGGGTGTCAATGTCATACTTTTGTGAATCCCCTCTCATATAGGCCTCATAAAACATGACAGAGTTGATGCCCTTGCCAAACTCCCGTCTAACAAAGACACTGTTGAATACAATTTGGGTCTGTCAAAAAGAACCCTTAAAAGTGTAATTAGGAAAGAACTTATTGATGAATTTGACGCAAGTAGACAAATGCAAACAGGCACTAGTTGATCCATAGTTTGCCATGATGAGATGTATCAAGTGAAACATGTATATGGAGCAAGTAACAAGATCACTAGATTACAAGATGTTGTAACAGCTAGATTAAGGTTAGGATATAAGTACCTCTGGCAGTATGTTCCTCAAGCAGATGTAAACAAGACTAAATTTAAAGTGTGTGGCCAGACATATGGCCACACACTTGAACACTACGCCCTCGACCGTGTGAAGATAGAACCTTTTAGGGACAGGTCCAAGCACACTGTGTGTGAAATGGCACAACACTTCATCTCTAATGGCAAGATAGTCGACATATTAAGATTGTATCCACTTTTTTGCACTTAGTAACTATATCAGTCCTCATGTATAGAACCAAATACACAATGTGCTTGAATACTTCTCAAGCAAATGTGAATAACAAGGTGTGCTGCCAGACATATTGCCTCACACGCCTGTACTCACGCATTTGTGAATAAGTTACCCTTTATGTATAGAACTAAACAAATAATGTAATTGAAATACTGTGTAACATTCAGTGCCATAATATCCTGACCACGGGGGTTAATTATTATGACCCCGTTGTAAACTCTACTCTGTAATCCTTTGCGCTACCGCTCACAGGATGAGTGTTGGGTGCACAATAAACTAGCCGCTGTAAGCGGCAAAATATAAAAATTAATCCATGACCACGTGAGGTCCTTCATATCAAAACCCGAGGACGAGTTACTACACCACAGGAACACCATACCACCTGGTGTCTCCATTACCACGTGAGGTCCTCCATATCAACACCCGAGGACGAGTTTCTACACCACGTGAACACCACACCACCTGGTGTCTCAATGACCAGCCCAGGCCCGGGCCATCTTCTATAATTTATAATAATTTGTATGTTTAATCATTGCTCCTTCTCCTTTCAGTAATGACAGCTTTTGTTAAACGACCCACCCACCCCATGTCTTTGTATGTAATAAGTCATTTTTGTCCAATGTATATTTTCAGCCTTCGGGTTGTAGAACTTTTTCAATAAACAGATAAATATTTTTATTTTTTACACTCGCACACACACACACACACACACATACGCAAACAGAAACTTCCAAATATAGGCCTGTATGAGATTTATTTTGGTTTTAATTTTTGAATAGATTAGGTTATGATAGATCGGGTAAAGATATGCCGGGATAGTTTAGGTTATGTTTGATTAAGTCAGGTTGGGTTAACCTTGGTTAAGTTGGTTTAGGTTTGGTTCGGTTGAACTGGATCAAATTAGGTTAGGGCATGTTGAGATAGGTCATGTTAAGCTAAGCTAGGTTAGGTTAAGATAGGTTAGTTTAAGTTACGTTATATTAGGTTAGAAATGGACGGTTACCTAAAGCTCATCAAACAGTCTATGACATCTTTGAGAAAAGATTACGTACTCCTGGAAGACTTACAGCTGTGGACCCAAGTTTCTCTTTGGAGACCGTCATCCTCTCTCTTCCTCCCTCCTCCCTCTTTCCCTCCTTTCTTCTTCCCCTCCATCCATCCTTCCCTTCCTCCATCATTTTATCCCTCCGTCCACCTCTCTCCTCCTCTCTTCCTTCTTTCATCCTTCCTATACACCTCTCCCTTCATCCTTCTGCTTGGCGGTACTTCACCACAACTTTACACTCTCTTGACCTCCCCCACTGCCTTTTTCAAGTGTGTGAAGAGAAGTTAAGTCACTCACGCACGTGTATAGGCACTGTAGGTGTGACTTTCTCACACTCTCCATCTGTCTGTGCATCTACCCAATTACGTCTCTATCTTTTTCATTTTATTCCTCATTAAATCCTGTCCCTCTTTCTCTCTATTTATCGGAGTTTCTTTCTATCTACCTATCTCTCGTTTCTCCTTCTGAAGTGATACTTTTATCTGCTGGTAATAATCTATGCAACATATTTATGTATGAGTTAATTTATATGCTTCTTATTGTATTAACTCCCTTGTCCATCAAGTGGTTATTCTCACAAAAAATATTTTATTTTCTCTCGCGTTAGTCGAGCAACTTAATATATTATTCTTTCCACACTGTCACACTAGTTATCAGTTACTCCGTGTATCTTTTGTCTTTGTGCATTAGGTCCTCATTTTACTTTGTTCTCCCATTAAAATGTTTTTATTTTTTATTTTTTTTTTACTGGGATTAGCCCACCCAGGCACAGGTCACTGATCCACATCGGGGCCTGGGGGGCGAAAATGTAATAATAATAATAATAATAATAATAATAATAATAATAATAATAATAATAATAATAATAATAATAATAATAATAATAATAATAATAATAATAATAATAATAATAATAATAATAATAATAATAATAATAATAATAATAATAATAATAATAATAATAATAATAATAATAATAATAATAATAATAATAATAATAATAATAATAATAATAGTAATAATAATATTAATAATAATATTAATAAATAATAATAATAATAATAATAATAATAATAATAATAATAATAATAATAATAATAATAATAATAATAATAATAATAATAATAATAATAATAATAATAATAATAATAATAATAATAATACTAATTCAGAGAAATAAAATTTATAAAAAAAAATACAAAAATGAAAAAAAAGATCAAGAGTGAGAAACAATATATGTACAGTATGTTGTGTTGTTAATGGTTAGAGAAACAATTGAGACCCTGCGCAATTGTGTGTAAATGAGGCAAAAAGTCAGATCAGTAACCTGGGACTTGGTCACAATTTTCGTGATGCCATATGGCAGCAGGGTCTACCATTAGACATCACATTATGCTTCCAATATCTTTCCAATCGGTAGTACCTCCCTGTTTGGTAGCTGCCTACTACCTTCTACCTTGATTAGATTTGGAATCTATAAAGATTTTGGCTAATTAGGAGTGGGTTCTATTAGCACTAAGGTCTATTAGGAATTGGGTCTTTGGGGACTGGAGTCTGTTAGGACAGAAATATGTAAGAATTGGGTCTGTTAAAACTTGATACTATCAGTTTTGGGGATAATTAGTTATTGGGTTTTTAAGCCTAGCATTAAATCCCAGCTGATGAGTTACTGGAGTACAATGAATGGAGGAAGTTGACAAAGTTAGGAAAATAAAAAAAAAACAGGAAAGAGAGGAAGCTAGGTACAGAAGACAAGAAAAGAGAAATATCCGCAAAGGAGATAGATGGGAACTACACAGATAAGAATTATAAAATGGAACTACGAAGATGGTAAGCAGTACGAACTTGAAGAGAGATTAAATGTAAACATAATGTACCTGAAATAGAAAGAGAGGAGGAAAGGAGGTAGAAAGGTGAAAATAACATTGGAGGAAGGATCGAAAAATTACACAAGTTGACAAGAGTTCGGTAACATGGATCAATACGCTGCGCTTTATTAATTTTCGGGTGCTGATTTCAAATATGGCAATAAAAAATGTCAGTCACGTAACATTTTTATGATATATGTGTATATGCAGTGTAGGAATATAAGATACGTACTTGTGTTGGTAGGGATATATTAAATGCAAGGTTAGCAATACTGAACAGCAAGTGGGAGGAAATGCTGTCCCTACCCTCACTCTACAGTATGCAGGATTCCCTCTGTGTGTGTGTGTGTGTGTGTGTGAAGTGATGTAGGTGGACTGATGTCAGAGTTGGGAGAAAAACATGACCCAAAGAAATGGCGGCTTTTCATAGATTCCCCCAAGTTTATTTTGAAAGCAGTATTGCTGCATAATGGGAACCAGAAGCTCTCAGTTCCAGTTGTGCATTCTGTAGGTTTGAAGGAATCGCATAGAGAAAATACTGACCGCTATTAAATACAAGGAGTATAGATGGCAGATCTGCGGCGATTTGAAGGTTATAGCCCGTCTACTCGGCCTTCAAGGAGAGTTCGCGAAATATTGCTGTTTTCTGTGTTTATGGGACAGCAGAGAAAACGCTACAACACAAAGGACTGGCCAAAGGGAGAAGAGTTTGTTCCAGGAAAAAGCAACGTTAAATATACTCCCTTGGTTGACCCAAACGAAGTGCTTCTACCTCCTTTACACATCAAGCTGGGACTAATGAAGAATTTTGTAAGGGCAATGGATAAATAAGGTGATGGGTTCGTGTACTTGATGGGAATATTCCCACAGCTCAGTGATGCTAAAATTAAAGAGGGTATCTTTGTTGGCCTACAGATAAGAAAGTTACTTCGTGATGACGACTTTGAAAAGAAACTGAATAAAAATTAGCTAGCTGGCTGGAAATCCTTCACACCTGTAGTCAATGGGTTTCTTGGAAACAAGAAGGAAGAAAGCTATTGCCAACTTGTAGAGGAACTCCTAAAAAACTACAAAAGCTTAAGAGCAGGACTTCCCTGAAAGTCCACCTCCTACACTCGCACTTGGACGTTTTTCCTGAGATTCTAGGGGCGGTTAGTAATGAACAGGGAGAGCGATTTCACCAGGACATTAGACGTATGGAGGAAAGGTACCAGGGTAAATGGGATCCTGCCATGATGGGGGACTATTGCTGGTTTTTACAATCGGAGAGCAATGCAACACAAGAATGAAATAAAATAACAAATGCCCATACAGTGGCTAATTTAATACTATTTGTATAATACATAAACTTTACGTGGCAGAGAATTATTATTTCCAGGTTTGAAATCAGCACCTCAAAATTACCAAAAGGAAGCTACTCTGAACCAAGTTATGGATTTATTTATTTTTTTTTTAAATTTGATGCATAGTGTTATTAGGGACAGAAAGGTGATGTGTCAGGTCACATCGAGGTGATACCGGACACCGGCGCTGATACTACGGTGATTGGGTTGAAGCACCTCCAGAAACTGGGCCTCACCAAACGTGACCTGGGACCACCGCCGCAGCTGCTGTACTACAATGCGGACGGTTCCCAGATGCCGGACGCTGTGGGCTCCTTTCAAGCGGAGATCACTTACGGCGACAGGTATGATATATATGGACACAAAGTAGTACCTTCAGCTGTATATTATTATATTACTCTTATATTACTCTTATTAATTATGTATAGTAAAGTATTACAGAACATGTATTAATTCTATGTAATATTCCATTTATTGTGCACCATATTATGTATATATATTATCACATTTATACTTTATGTATTCAGCTTGTGAATGCTGGCATCTGTACAGGCCAGCGCCTAGTAATACATAGATAGATAGAGAGAGGAGACCGAGTCCTGGTGGCGTGACCACGGGCTTCTGCGTCCTATTGTATATATATCTCCCGTACGAGAATAGAACCTACTTTTAAAGACAACAAGTGTTTGTGTATACCCTCAGTAGTATAGAACATTCTTTGGGTATCCCTAGCAACACGCTAGATGGCGCAGTGATTATTTCTCGGTGAGATACAGTGGACCAAGCCTTCCCCCGGACTCTATTAATGGCGTCTCGTCTTCAGTGACTTCAGCTTCAGACAGCAAGACTACTACAAGCCTCTAGACTTACAGTGTTGTGAAGTGCTATGCTGTGTACAGTGCTGTGCTGTGTATTTTAATCATAATTGTCTGTGCAAGTTGCGGTCAGATGACTAAGAGAGCGGCCCGACAGTACGTGCTCTCCCGTCTCTGGTCTGAGGGTGACTGAGAGCCAGCGCTCGACGCTGCCCACTCACTCCTACGTCTGGCAGCGCGCCAAGTCTCTCCCCTCCCGCCAGGCACACACACACACACGCATTCACCTTATATTTTTTCTTGTGACTTACTTGTCTTCTGTAATTCTGTGCATAGATTACGAGGGGCTGATCCGGTCTTTTGCACAGATAGAGTACGGAAGCAGTCGGCATGTCTCACAGGGATCAAAACGATACCCTGGACGATGGGGTTACGAGTTTTAGTGTGGGAAACCTCTCCCCACCCACGCTTACGCCCCACGCTCCCCACAGTGGCAACACCGAGTCACCCACAGAATCTCCTCGCTCGTCGCGAGCCAGCTCTCCTGCGATGCATGCGTCCACAGATCTCCTTCAACTGATAAAGTGGATGGAAACTTCTCGACGCCAGGACGATATTGCAAGGAGAGAAGAGGAAGAAATTAGGTACAAAGAGTCTGAAAGACGACGCCACAAAGAGGAACAAACACGCAGAGAACTCGAAGAGATACGTAGACGTGAGGATGACCTTAGAAGAAAGGAGGATCAAGCAAGATTTGAAGTCTTGATTTCTCTGTTAGCCTCCCCACAACGATCTACCGTACAAGATTCGTCTGCTACTACTGACGTTGATGCGACTAGAGGTACTGGTACCTCATTTCTCAGAGTCGGAACAACACCTCAAAAGGCTGCTGTACAGACGCCTCCCTCTCTGATGTCTGACGCTTCTTATCAGATGTTTCGGGAATGGCGTCGACGTTGGCAAGACTACGCAACAATGGTTGACTTGTCAAGTTTATCACAGCCGAAACAAATGATACAGCTTCGTATGTGCTTGTCCTTAGAGACACAACGTACTCTCGAGCACACACTTCAAGTGCCTCCTACGACAACTCTGACGGTAGAGGCCGTGCTCGACACGTTGCAGGAACACGTCAAGGGACAGCGCAACGAAGCACTCAGGAGAAGAGAACTCCTCCAATGTAAACAGCTTGATGGAGAATCTTTTGACGCGTTTTTTGTAAGGCTCAAAAGGTGTTCAGAGGAAGTTGATGTTTGTCCCGGACATTCTCAAGTCTGTGAAGAAACACAACTTAAGACAATTATCTTGACGGGTGTCCGAGATGAAGAGCTAGTTCAGCGTCTCATTTCCCTCGACCCCACTTCCTCCCTTCAAGATGTTGTTACGAAATGTCGAGCGTACGAGGCCGCCAGGTGTGCGACTTCAGCTTTACGCTCACAGCCTGACCAGGTGAGGGCAGTGTCTTCCTACAGAAAGGGTAAGAAGCAGCAAGGTAACCCCACCCCTCACCCTCCAGCTACACCTTCAGCAGCAGTTTTGTGTAACAGCTGTGCGAGACAGCATAATGCCTCCCAGTGCCCAGCTGCTCAAAGCGTGTGCAGAAGTTGCGACCGCCAGGGTCACTGGGCTTACACAGTCAAGTGCCCTGCTAGCAAAGTTCAGTGCAGACTTTGTGGTCGTGTGGGCCATTATGACAAATGTTGTCGTAAGAAGACACATAAAGGACGCCACCTAGGATCCAAGAAGTCATCCTCAGGTAGTGCTGGCGCGCCCCCTCCTTCTGGCAAGCATCAAGACGCTGTGTCCAGTCGTTCCTGCCGTCGTGTACGTAGTTCCACAGACACGACGCCCCAGCACATCAATGTCGTCATTTCTTACGGTAACTCGTCATCCAGTCTTCAGATGTTACCTGACACCGGTGCTGACGTCTCAGTAATTGGTCCACAACATTTAGCAAGTTTGGGAATACCCAGGAGCAACCTACAGCCCCCTCCTCAGACAACGAAACTGACAGCTGATGGTTCCAAGATGGCTCCAGCTTTGGGATCTTTCTGGGCTACTCTTACCTTTGGTAAGCAGTCTTGCTCAGCCCGGATTGATGTTCATAATGGTATCCCGACTCCGCTCTTATCATATGGCCATTGTCAAGAATTGGCCATTATTTCCAAGGAATTCCCTAAACCTATCTTAAAGGTCACCCATGTCAACAGGTTGAAGGAATTCCCTATCTCTACTAACACGTCCCCTTCTGACGCAAGAGCTTACCTTCTCAAGGAGTTTGCTGACGTGTTGGTTAATAAGAAATCTTTAGGATCCACACCACTCAAGCCGATGGTGGGTCCACCTATGAAGATTCATCTTAAGGATGGTGCTACACCTTTTGCCATCCACACCCCTCGTTTGATTCCTCACGCCTACAAGGAGCTAGTTAGACAAGAGCTTGACTCCATGGTTGCTCAGGGAATCATCAAACCGGCCGGAGACGAACCTTCACCTTGGTGCCACCCTCTCGTCCCCGTCGCCAAACCTCGTGGTGGAGTACAGATCACCACCGATCTGTCAAAACTTAACCAGCAAGTTTCCCGTCCAGCCCACCCTTCACCCACACCCTTCGCAGCTGTTCGAAGTGTGGACCCGAAGGCGAAGTTTTTTACAACTATGGACGCCTTATGTGGTTATTGGCAGATCGAGTTGGCCGAAGAAGACCAACACTTGACTACATTCATCACACCATTTGGAAGATACCAGTATTGCAGAGGCCCCATGGGATTTGCCGCTACGGGCGATGCATTCTGTCAACGTGGTGACGCGGCCCTTCAAGGAGTCACGAATTGTGTCAAGGTGGTTGATGATATCTTACTCCACGACGAAGACTACTGTGCCCACCTCTCCCGGATATACGAAGTTCTCACCAGATGTCGGAAGTACGGGATTACCCTCAACGCTGACAAGTTTGTAGTCGCCGCTCCATCAGTGAACTTCTGTGGGTACACTCTCTCAGCATCAGGCATCGCAGCTGACCCGGAGAAAGTAAGTGGAATAAGGGATTTTCCAACCCCTGCCAACCTGACAGACCTCCGTTCTTTTTTAGGTCTGGTCAATCAGCTGGCTGAATTCACACCTGACATCTCCGCCGCAGCCCAGCCGTTACGCCCCCTGCTGAGCCCCAGGAGGACATTCCTGTGGACCCCAGATCATCAAGAGGCCTTCCAGCGAGTCAAGCAGGCCCTCTTGAGTCCACCTGTCCTCGCCTGTTACGACCTAGCCCTACCCACCGTCCTCCAGACTGACGCCTCCAGATTCTACGGCGTTGGTTACGCCCTTCTGCAGGACCATGGCGGTGGACAACTCCGCTTAATTCAGTGTGGATCCCGGTTCCTGACGGACGCTGAGACCCGATATGCCACGATTGAGCTGGAGATGTTGGCTGTTGTCTGGGCGATGGCGAAGTGCCTTTCTACCTGATAGGACTTCAGCACTTCACCCTCTTCACGGATCATCGCCCTCTTATACCTATAATCAATCACTACTCTTTGGATGCAGTAGAGAATCCTCGCCTTCAACGTCTGAAAGAGAAGCTCTCGCCTTATCTCTTCATGGCTGTGTGGCGTGCGGGTAAGCTGTTGTGCATCCTGGATGCCCTGTCCCGCGCCCCTGTCAGTCGCCCCACCCCAGAGGACGAGATGTTGTGTTCTACACCTGCTGCATCCCTCAAGTCAGTGGTTTCATTGAAGGCCGTCTTCACATCAGAAGAGTCTACAGCACCGGATGCAGACAAGACCCTTGAAGATCTCCGCACCGCAGCCCGGGCCGACCCTTCCTACATCCGGCTCGTCAACTGTGTGTCTCAGGGATTTCCATCTAACCGATATGACCTTCATGAATTGCTACTCCCGTACTGGAAAATACGCGAGGACCTCTATTGTGATGGAGACCTCGTCTTGTATGCCCCACGAGTAGTCATTCCTGCTGCCCTACGCCGCCGTACCTTGGCCCGCCTTCACGACAGCCATCGAGGAGTGGAGGCCACCAAGCGACGGGCGAAGCAGACTGTATTTTGGCCCGGAATCGACGCGGACATTGCAAGTACTGTCCGTGCCTGTGAACCGTGCCAGATTCTGCAGCCTAGCCAGCAACAGGAACCTTTAATGTGCGACGACAACCCTTCAAGACCCTTCGAGTCTGTGTCGGCCGATTTCTTTGCAATTGCAGGGAAGTCCTTCCTCGTCATTGCCGACCGACTGTCTGGATGGTCTGTTGTCGTCCCCTGTGGTAGTGATACAACGGCTACTGCTACCATCCGGAGCTTCAGGCATTACTTCAGAGAAGTTGGTGTTCCCCTCCGCCTCAGGACTGATGGAGGACCCCAGTTCACCAGCCACGAGTTCCGGGACTTCATGGACCGTTGGGGAGTCCGTCATGTCGTGACCTCGCCCCACTACCCCCAGGCGAATGGACACGCTGAAGCCGCAGTCAAGACTGTGAAACACCTGATCCTTAAGGTGTCACCCTCAGGAAATATCGACTGCGAGGACTTCGATCGAGGTTTGTTGGAGTTACGCAACACCCCGAACTTCACCGGACGCTCCCCAGCCCAGGTTCTATACGGACATCATCTCAGGTCTTGTGTTCCTGCCCACCCAAAGTCTTTTTCTCAAGAGTGGCAGGCCAAGACTGAAGAATGTGACCGCCGTGCAGCAGAACGAGCCGCAGATGTCGCTGCTCGGTACGACTGTCATGCCTGCCCCCTTCCCAGGTTGAGTATCGGCCAGCAGATCAGGATTCAAGATCCGGTATCTCACCGCTGGGACAAGGTTGGGGTTGTTATGGGTATTGGCCGGTCCAGGGACTACCAAGTGCGTCTTCCTAGTGGTAGAGTATGGTGGAGGAACGGTCGTTTCCTCCGACCTGTGGAGCTGCCTAGTGTTGACCCCTCCCCAATTGAGTCCCCTAATGTTGATGTCTCTAAAGTAAATCCATCCCCACCTTGTGTTTCTGCCCCAGTACTCCGCAGGTCCGAGCGACTCAGAAACAGAAGGTCCGCTCAAGATGAAACTATGAGCGTATAGAGGGGAGGGAGGTGTATGATATATATGGACACAAAGTAGTACCTTCAGCTGTATATTATTATATTACTCTTATATTACTCTTATTAATTATGTATAGTAAAGTATTACAGAACATGTATTAATTCTATGTAATATTCCATTTATTGTGCACCATATTATGTATATAAATTATCACATTTATACTTTATGTATTCAGCTTGTGAATGCTGGCATCTGTACAGGCCAGTGCGTAGTAATACATAGAAAGATAGAGAGAGGAGACCGAGTCCTGGTGGCGTGACCACGGGCTTCTGCGTCCTATTGTATATATATCTCCCGTACGAGAATAGAACCTACTTTTAAAGACAACAAGTGTTTGTGTATACCCTCAGTAGTATAGAACATTCTTTGGGTATCCCTAGCAACACGCTAGACTCACTACACCCTTGTTGTCGTGGGAGCACCTCAAGGAGTTATGCGTGGTACCCAGAGACTTTCCCAAGCAGATCCCAGCTGCTCGTTACACCGCCAGCAGGGTGCGTGAGCCGACAAGCGACGCGCCTGGCGCTGCCACACAGAGCTGCCCAGAACCCGCGTCCACTCCCACCCACACAGGACGCTCCCCTGCCCAGATCCTGTATGGTCACCCTCTCCGCTCTTGCGTTCCTGCACACGCCAAGGCCTTTGCAAAGGACTGGCAGACCAGAGCCGAGAGCTGCGACCGCCGCGCCGGTACACGTGCCCAGGACGCCAAGGCTCAGTATGACTACCGTGCCCGCCCTCTTCAGCCGCTGGAGATTGGTTCCCTTGTCCGCGTCCAGGACCCGACGACGACACGTTGGGACAAGGTGGGCATAGTGATGGGCGTCGGCCGGTCGCGGGACTACAAGGTCAGGATGCCGAGTGGCCGTGTCTGGTGGAGGAACCGCCGCTTCCTCCGGCCAGTCCCACCCCCTGCTGCTGGCCCCCTGACCGAGGACGAGTCACCTACACCTCACGAGGATCCGCCCCACAGTGCACCTCGACGCTCGGAGCGACTTAGGACTAAGAAGTCCGCTCAAGACAAAGACTATGAGCGTGAGGGGGGGAGGGAGATGTAGGTTATGTATCTATGCTACTGTGCCAAGTAGCAACCTTGTAAATAAGCTACTGTGCCGAGTAGCATTTATATATATAATTACGTGGCAACACTGCACGTGTTATGTGGCAACATTGCCCCGAGGCTGCCATATGGCAAGGCAGCCTCAATCTGACTGTGTGAGCCGTGCATGGCACACGCTAGTCACCACTTGTATTTCTCTCATCCATAATAAACGGACTTCAGTGTTACCCGGTGTTTCCCTACCCATCACTGCATTCTTCAGGGAACACTAGTAACCATCAGTGATGAAAGGTGTTAGGCAAGGATGAAATTCATAGGGAGATTGATTTACTACCCTAAGGGGTTGTACTGTGTCGGTAGAGAATAAAAACACCCACACATGTGTGGGTGTATTTTCACAGTTTTGAAGATAACGAGCTACAATTTGGTAAAGAGGGAGATACCATTAAGCTATAAAGTATATGAATTAGGAGTGAATGTATGATGTACGCGAGGGTGACTTAGCATGCAATAGAAGAAAAAATGTGGCGTGTCAATTGAATTGGGCAGTCCGGCGAACATAAGAACATAAGAATGGGGGAAACTGCAGCGGGCCTATTGACCCATACTGGGCAGTCCCGTTTATACCCCACCCCTATTGCTCATATAAGCATCCAACCTATGTTTGAAGCTATCCAGCGTATTTGAGTTAATGATGATATTTGGTAACTTGTTCCATTCATCCACTACTCTGTTTCCAAACCAGTGTTTACCTATTTCACGCCGAAATCTAAATTTGTCTAATTTAAAACCATTGTTACGAGTTCGCTCCTGGTTGGATAGTTTGAGTACCTTTGTAATGTCCCCTTTGTTTAACTGTGACTTCCATTTATACACCTCTATCATGTCACCCCTCACTCTACGTCTCTCGAGGGAGTGCAAATTAAGATGCTTTAACTTGTCTGTGTACTCAAGGTTCCTGATGCCAGGGATTAGTCTTGTCATTCTCCTCTGGATTCTTTCCAAAGATTCTATATCCATTCTGTAATACGGTGACCAGAACTGAACTGCGTAATCCAGGTGAGGTCATACAAGCGCTAGATATAATTTTAAGATGACCTCGCTTTTCTTGTAGGAGCAGGCAGGGCCGGATGTAAGAGGAGACACATTTGGGGTAACTCCCAAGGGCCTTCACCACATGAGGGCTTCCACCATCTGTATGTGTGAATTTGTAAGTCACTACTCACTAACACGTTTTAATACTTATAATTATTACACTTACTTGTGACGAGAGCTTTATTGCGGAGACTGGAAAAAATAAATTTTTTTAGCAAATTATAATATCAAAGTGCGCTTCTACAGTTTGTCACGGTTATGCACATAATATATATACTTACTGCTTACAACGAGCTGAATCAAAATAATACAATTAACAGCCAATTTCACAGTTGCAGGTTTATGAAAACCAAAAGAAATTACGGCCTAGCAAAGTTGTCAGCCTTGCACCCTCAGAGCAAAAAGCTGTCTTCAAGACTGATATTTGTAATATCATGAAATACTGTAGAGACAATTAAATCACTTTCAGCAGACCGATGGTCCTAATCACACGCTTAAATACTGTACATTGATGAGTAACGAGAGTATCTCTCACCAATGTGCCAAGTGAGGGCAAAAAAAGTTTGAATGTAAATTGTTGTTGCATTTGTCAAGTCCCAACAGTCCTTTATGTCAGACCATTAGCAAAATCATAAAAATAAAGTTACACTTTTTTCTTTTGCTTTTTTAATGAACAAGTATTTTCATGAACGTTATATAAGTCACAAATGTGGTGTGCCGACATATTTTCACAAGACAAATACTCACAACATTAATGAAAAGGTTAGGTTAGGTTAGGTTAGGCTTGTCTTGTGAATATATGCCTTGTGAGCGAATGTCGTGGAATCCACCTAGGTAGAAAGAAAACATTATGCAGTTACTTTTGGATTTATAATACCGTAATAACAAAAATGGGCGGCAAGGCCTCCACCAGGTGTTTGCCCAGGGCTTTCCAGAACAAAATGTCAAATAAGAATAAGTGACATGTTTTTTTTTATTTGCTTATTTTACTTGTATGCAGTCCAAATATATAAACATTACGCAGTTTACATGTTGTATGTATTCCACTTATCTATTGGCTTCAACTATGCAGTTCAAAGGTAAAAAATTTTTTTTTATTAATATTTAATAGATATTCCGTTATATATATATATATATATATATATATATATATATATATATATATATATATATATATATATATATATATATATATATATATATATATATATATATATATATATATATATATATATATATATATATATATATATATAGATATATATTTCATGTAAATCCACAATGAAAACGTGGATAAGATAAATCTTGATAAAATAAAAGAAAGCTAAGGTGCTCCGTTGTTTCCATTTTCCCGTGTGATTTTATCAAGTATATATATATATATATATATATATATATATATATATATATATATATATATATATATATATATATATATATATATATATATATATATATATATATATATATATATATATATATGTGCGTGTGTAACCGGTCGGAATTACTGGACTTTAATTTCTCACTTGACTTAGGGTTTATTAACGATTATTAGATGGTAATTGCAGTGGAAGAACCCCCTTGGAGAGAAATCCCGAACCAGCACAAGAACACTTAAATTTACTAAACAAAATGAATTGTCAGTGACCCGTGGAAGGATAGCGTCTGTGACTGGGAT
Source organism: Homarus americanus (assembly GCF_018991925.1). Taxonomy (NCBI): domain Eukaryota; kingdom Metazoa; phylum Arthropoda; class Malacostraca; order Decapoda; family Nephropidae; genus Homarus; species Homarus americanus. The sequence continues at coordinate 6,637,395 of NW_024735442.1, read as the reverse complement.
GAATGAAACACACTGTAAAATTTACCTTATATTCCCTCCAACACTACAAACACAATCAAATAATGGTACACCAATATGCGCACCTCATAACCTGAACTTAAAATACTACTCTGGGGAATAAAAGTTATACATGATGTTGAAATTATTAGAACCTCAGGCAATGCCTCATTAGAGGACAATAAGTTTAAAGTATTAAGAAATGTTGCTTGCACACATGAACCAGGCCTTAAGGGCTTTCAACAAAATATCAATCACTGAGGAAATGGTATTAAAAAATAAGAAATTAATAACTCTACAATGAATAGGCCTTAAGGGCACTCACCAAAATTATATCCAGCACTGAGAAAATGGTATAAAAATCAGAACTTATTAACTCTACCCTGAATAGGCCTTCAGGGCGCTCAACAAATTTATATTACCCCAACAGATACACACCTCCTAACCTAATGTAAACACTACTCTGGGGAACAAAGGTTATACCTGAGATTGAGATTATAAAAAAATATTAAATGCACACAACATACATTAGTAACTGAAAAAATAGTATTAACTACACACAAAAATATTGTCACTATTATTAAGAAGTTACTGAGTCCACCAATACCCGTGAACCATGCTTCCTAACCTAACACACACACAGATTCCACCTGCACTCCGCAATCGTTTAAAGCACAATCAACAGGCACCCGTAATTTAAGGCCCAAATCAGCCTTTCTCTACCTTGGAAAGTGTACCTCTAAACTCCACTGACTCTTGGCCCCAGTGTGCGACCCTGTATCACTCAGCTGGCTTCACTTTACCCCCAGTACATCCATGAAGCGGAAGGGAGTGAGCCAATCAGACTTTGTACAGTTGAGAGAAGCTTTAGCTTCCCGTTAGCAAAAGGGTTTCACTAAGCTGCTTGAGACACGTTGTATTGTGAGCCGAGGTAGAGGAGAGCTGATGACCCCAACGATCGTGACGTCGTTAGCTGGGCACCTAGACTGCTAGGTTCACTCAAGAGCTTCTTTGCTACGCAGCTAACAGTGACAGGCCTACACTGATCGGTCCAACGGCGACAATCGCCAATCCTCAATCATCAACGGCAGTCTCAAACGGCAGTCAATCTCTCACAGTCATCACTCTTGCAGTCAAGTGGGTTCTGAGGGAAACCCTGAAATTAACTCACTGTTAGCTCTAGATAACTTTATCACTGCCCTATCTAACCCCTGTCTGAGATCGAATGAGACTTACTTGTTATACTGCAATAGGGCAACACAGGTGACTCGGCCACGTGACTATTTCTGTGGACGGACGGGCAGGAACGTCTTGTTGGTCAGATCGCTTTCGCGTGACTGAGGACTAGCCAGCCTCCTGTCCTCTCAAGGCGTTAGCTTAGGCCTACGTGACATATTTTCCGTCTAACTAATAACTTTCTCTGGACACCCGTAACATTATTCAGACTAATAAACGATCTATCATTACTTTTAATTTAATAACTGATATTTAGTTTCATAATTCGCCTCCATATTAATTCGGTAAATTACATTTAGTATCGTTTAGGCCTAGTTCCACAACCTCTCGCTTCTTGCGGAGAGCGCAGTCTTCCCTCAGACGACCTTGAACTCAGCATCGCCCAAGGCGCGGCGTTTGAAATTACTCTGAATTTCTGAATATTACATATATATAAAGTTGTACAATTTTAATTTTAATTGTATGAGGTCTAAATTTCTTGTGGGAAAAAGAAGAAAATATTATATACTGTACTGCCAAAAACTTGAAAAAGCCTTACTCTGGTGGTGGTGGTGGTGTGAGGTGAAACACCTCACACCACCACCAAGGTGACCAATCAACGAGCAATCCGTCTCACACCATCACCACGGTGACCACTCTATGAGCATTCTTTCTGAAACCACCAATTTGTCCACACAGAACTGTTGTATCACCTAATTTTCATTGAGGTGACTAAATTTCAGGAAGAACTTTTTTCCTCAAACAGACTTTTTGTTGAAACGAGTTTTAACTGAAATGTTTAGTTAAAACTAGGTTTAATAATATAACAGTGCTGAATTTCGGGTTTTATCCAGCCGCGTTAGGTTGTACCGTACAACTTTTGTTGCTTCTACTTTAAACTAGTTAAAGCTGGATGTGATTTTTGTTCAAGTTAAAACTGTAACATCCTGCATAGATGTTGGTTGTGTCATGGATTATGCCCCTGGCAATGGCTTGAAATGAACCGTGTAAACAGCTAAGCTTAAATTTGTGAGAAAGACGAATAATTATTCATATGATGTATCAGTGTGTTAAAGATGGTATGTTGTCAGGGGTTGTGTAAATTACACTGGCCTTAGTGAAAGGTATAATGCGTTCTCATGAATGCCAAAATGTTTAATGTATAGTCAAAGGCTAGGGTAAATAATAGGGCAGGTTTCAGATAATAATGTTTTATTTTGTTGGTTACTATTTTTGGGCAAGTAAAAGCAGTACCAGTATTTATATGGTTGTAGAATTAATGGTTTCTGTGCATGATCGGCCATGTGAATTATAACCTTAAAATTTATTAGTGGTTAGGTTAGGTTACATTTGTAATTTTTTTTTTAATTTCTATGGTTAGACAGACAGACAGACGGACGGACAGACAGGGGGACAGATAGACAGACGGACGGACGCACGCATCGACGGACGCACGGACCGACGGACGGACGGACAGACGGATTGATGGATGGATAAATAGATAGTTAGATAGATAGATAGATAGTTAGATGGATAGATTTTTTCATAAATAATGAGCATCAGGAATTTTCTTCAGGTGCAGATTCATGCAGACAATGCCCATTACTCGGTCATTCTGGCTATGTTGTGCCCTGACCTATATTTGTCACCCTGTCTCCCATGTTACTACAGCGGGGCAGTTATAAGTCCCAGAGTCTGTTGTCTGGTTTCTATAAAATGTAAGTTCAGGTCTATTGCTGTAGTTACTGTATGCTAATGCACTTTTAATTTTTCTTAACTGTAAATATTTTGGTTAGATAAATAGTTTCAGTTTGCATTTACCAAGGCGTCGCCCACCTGCCCTGGAACGCCAACCACGTGTCTTGTACCCAACATTTTCCTCGGAATTTTATTTTGTACCAGGAACCTTACATTGACTCTCGATTCCCTCCAGCTATTTAGAGACTTTTCGCTTTTCTTGGGTCTATTTTTGGATCTCTGCGCCACCTCAGAGGCCCTTAATTCAGTCTCCCAACACTAGGCACACCCCAAGAGCTTCCTATATAGCTCCGAGATACAACACCGACTTCCTACACATAGATAAATTCCTTAATATATGCCCCCAGCCCCCAACACCTCTACCAACTTTCTTATACTTGACTTGATGCCTTACTGGAAATGAATCCATGTAAATGTTTTTGGACCCATACACTTGTGAATTGTTTCTACACTACGTAACAAGAACATCTTCACACTGTGACGTCGTAATACTCTTCCCTGATGGCCAACCGATATTTTTTTCCCTTTCCAAGTCGTGGGTGCTTCACGACAATTTGGTCACTGCTAAAGGTCAGAAGAATGAGACAAACTTCCCACTAAATGATCAATTCCTTCCTATCCTTAACAACCATTTCAGCAACTTAACCTTTGGATGCTCCGGAGGATGATGAAAGTTTCCACTCCCTACGACCAAACTGTGATAATGGAATTGCCACAAACACGTTAATTTTCCTTCTCTGCATTTTACTGTTAGTCTCCCTCAGGATTTTTTTTCTTCAGCTTTATAACTTTCTTCTTTTGTGCCTGACCACCTGTCTTTCTCTGTTAACCCATTCACTTAGTATCCCAGCCAAGTTGTATCTTTCTCATGTGGTGGTGTACCCGAGGAGGGCCTGCTATCACCCGTGCTGTTTCCTGCCCATCCATTATAAGTATATTATTAAATATAACAACATAAGTTCATTATTTCTTAAGTTCTGATGTTATGGGAAATGATGATGCCGATGATGATTGTAACAGAGTCATGTGTTTCCCGCCCGCCTCAGTGTGTACCAACCAATTTCGAGACAATGAAGACCTTAGGCCTGTCTTCAACCAATGAGAAGGTATATGAAGCATGACGTCATGAAGCTGTCCCTCTCTGCCACCCAGTTTGAAAAAGTGAGTCTGTGTTGGAAGTGAGATCAGTATGAGACATCGCGGGGTCATTACGCCGGAGGCGGTGTACACACCCCTTTGATTACAGTAACCCAAAATCCTTAGTTATCTCAGGTAAATCCCAACTCGATCATATAATGTGAGACAATGTGACATCCAACAAGGGGGGGTCTAATTCTTCCTTAATCTGAATGTCTAGAAGTGAATATCATTAATTTAACATTATTACGCCTCTAAATGCCTTCATGGTATTATACAACACAGTGACTATCTCGTTAATCCAAAAGTAGCCCATGCAGGATAGCGAGAGAGAAAGCTATAGGTGGTTATGCCATGGAACTGGTGTCGTTACTTTCAAATACATGCTACGGTATATAAGCAGTGGACAGGTCACTAGGGAAGGTCTTTACAGAAATTCACCTCTATATGTCAACTACACTAAGTTCTAATAACTAATTACAAACAGAAAAACAGGGGAGGGGGCAGACAGCGTGAGGGGCAGGGTGTGGATGGCAGGGTAAAGAGGCATGTGGGTAGAGGACTGAGGAAGGTCTGGTAGGGGGTGGGTGGCGGGGTGGGGATCGGAACGATGCGGGGCAGAGCGGGCGGGGGTGAGCGCCCCTTGGTGCCTGGGCCGGTTGGCAAGGCATTGTGGAAGGGAATGGTGGAGGGTAGGGCCTCACACCCACCCTCCTCCCGGCCCGGGAGGAGGGTGGGTGTGAGGCGGGCACTTGAGGTTAGGGCAGAGCGGGGCACAGTGGGGCGGGGTGGGGCACAGCAGGTCGGGGCACCGTGGGCTGGATGGGGTGGGTCGGGAGGGTTGGCGATGCAGGCAGGATGTGGTTGCTGGGGTGGCTCCCCATAGTTCCCCATCCCCCCTAGCTGGTCGGTCACCTACGCCATCTCACAGTACTGTCAATTCACCAAACAGCATGGCAAACATAACGACTAATTAACATCAAAATCAACCTGAATGTTCTCTCGGTACTTAACAGAAGAAAAAAAATCACTTTCTAACACTTATTATTTATCAAACAAAATAAATATACGTTAAAACTACGTTTTGGTAGCGTGATGAGTGGCCAGGCACGTGAGACGGATATTTGAAAAAAAATTCTACACCACTTAAACTGAGCACATCATTGTCATCCTTAATATCTCCTTAATCCATATTACGCTACATAACATTCAAATCCACCACGTTTGTAAAGTCACAGAAAACAATAGAAAGCGTAAAACTTTCGTAAGGGATAACTCACCTACTGTACGTTGTTTTAGATGAATTGTACCAATGTACGGACCTATAATATTAAGAATATGTAATTGATAGCATTAAGGAGAACTTAAGGTATCTATAGAATGATTGGGAAGGTCCAATTCAGTGGCGCACCCAGGGGGGTGCGCCCAGAACCCCCTCCAGGTACTGCATGGTGCGGCCAACCCATACCTGACCTGGCGACACCTTAGTAACACGAAGGTTGGGTCAGCTTACCTGACCTCACCCCACGCCACGGTAACTTCCACCACCTCTGCCATTCACATGCACCTGAATGCACTTAATATACAGCACTGCCAGACAGTTTGAAATATTGAGATTTAATGTTTTTTTTTTCATTTTCTCATCTACAGTGTACATTTTCCATAGATTTTACATATTTATAAATTATTTTTCCATCCACTTTCACATATTTGATGATTTCGCAAGTGTGCTTCAAATAACTGTATCGTAAGATAATACGGCGTTGGAAATCGAGCATGCTGGGTCAGGGAACATGTTCCCACTTCTCTCGTCCTCACTTCACATGTAGTTTTTGGTGTAGTTATATCTACATCAACATCAACAATGGGGAATGAGAGACTGACAGGCCTGACTGCACATGCACCGAGATATACCAGTGGATATGAACCAAGTAATTGACACATTTGCACAGAGAAATCCCAGGAAGATGAAATTTGCCAATGTACTTGCAGAAAAATAAAGGCAATGAATTTTACGGATGTTCAAAAACTGTTAAGCAAATTTTATGAGCTGTGTTAGTGTTCAATGTTAGTTAGTCATTATATACAAGTATTAAAATGCTTAATGATTGTTACACATTCAGTACAGTAATAACCATATATATATACTCTATATTTAGTTCAGTAAATTCATGTATTTTAAAATTGTGTAAATAAAATATTTAAAAAAAAATTATGACTTTTATTATCCTGTAATATAAGTCTATATACAAAGATTAGGATGCTAAATTACACCATCTTCAACCTCATTATTTCCTAAGATTCAGTGCAAATGGCGTCAAATATTGGTCAGATTTCAAAAAATTTTCCGGGGGCTTACAGCGCCCCCACGAACCCCCCAACTGAAAGGGCTCGCTACGCTCGCCATACTTCTCAGTAATTTGGAAACCCCTCCTACTCAATTTCTGGGAGCGCCCCTGCAATTGATACGGACTAGTGTACTATAAGGGATAAGTGTAACCGTGTGTAGACCGTGTTTGAAGGTCATAATACTTGCGTCTGTGAACGATTACTAAACATGGCTACCGCAGATATCAGATGAAATTATATGAGATCAATGATCTGGAAAAAGGATAAATGTATCAGACTTATGTGAAGTGTTGGAAGTGATCCAGAAACTATGCTTAGTACACCTCGTTACCCATCTGACGAATAACAACGAACAATGCAATGATCAGAGAATCTTATGAATGTGTTCAACGATTGCAACGTGTGATGGGAGGATCCCTAAATACAGAGTGAAGTGAAGTGGGAATACCCACGCCAAGAAAACACGACACTAGGCCTATTTTCGGGTTGACGCCGAGGCAGCCCCGGGCTATGGTGCAGAGTTATTGTTATAACCCAATGAATTTCCCTAAGAACTAGAATTAAGGTATATAATTATAAAGCATAAGGACACAATAGATAGGGAAGTGTATATGTGAGAACCAGAATAATGTCAAAGTGAAAATTAAAGATTGGAAACTGTAGACTTAGTTCAGTGTGAGACGCCAGGCATTGACCTCAGTGACGCCCGACTTCTCACCAAAACAGGTCAGTGAACTACATTGGCAGTTGGCAATTGTTTCACTACAAGGGGAGACAAGCACTGCTGAGATCTCCAACACCACTCCTACTCTCACAATCTGGGCGACTCCCGCGGTCGTAAGAAATGTTTATTTTCTTTATGTTTTTGACTTTATGATTATCATTTCATTAATTTTTTGGCACATTTTGTATGAAGATTGTGTGTGCATGTAACATAGAACAAAATATTAAGAAAATTATATATATCTACCCAAAAATCCCAGTTTAAAAAGAACACTAACACAACTCACAGCATGGCCCTGGCAGTAGGGAGGTGTCACCCATACCATACACACGTGCCCACTTTTTACCACCACCACCACCACCACTCACCAACACTTTCCACCACCACCAACACCACCACCACCACCACCACAACCATCACCACCACCATTCTCCATCACTACTACCACCTAGAGAGATTGCATTTACCCTTTACATTACATTATAAATATATTTTTTTTAGAATAAGGTGGGGATAGGGTGGAAGGCATGCTGGGGCTCAAGGCACAGCCAGACATGAAGGATAGCAAAGTCACGACATATAGTCGTGGGGGAAAAGGTAGGAAAAGAAGTTTAATGAGTAAACAGAATGGGATGACACCCCTTGTTTTACATATTACAGAGTTTGTTGGCTAACTAAGCTAACCTAGGATTTAGGATGAGGTTGCACAATGGTCACTTTGGTTGACAATGACTAGTATGATTTTACAATTACATGTTTATTAAAATTGTATTACTGTATTACGTTAAGGACTCGCTAGATTGTGTCTTGTTAAATGTGATTTTGTATCATGTAAGTTTTAATCTAAGGTGGGTCGTTGTGGCGGACATACAGGTACTGTAGATGGGTCGCGGGTTGGGTTGTTGTAATGCGGGCAGACTCCAGGGCCACCAGGCGTGGGTTCGCCCTCCGTTGATGTCTTCCCCGCATAGGTGGTCTGGGCTGTGAAGGTCGTCCAGGAGTTTGTCCCAAATCTTCTTCCCAAGGAGATGAAATCTGACGTTGAGGGCCTCCGTTTTATTTCTCAGGTGGATGGTTTCCACTGTCTCGTGGTAGGGTGGCTCTTGGCCACTGTCTGACCTCAGACACTTGTTTTGGAAGTTCTGTAGTCGTTGTAGTCTGGTCTTCCCGAGTGTGACGAGTGGTACTTGTGGGTACCGCAACACAGGCCTCACCAGCGCCTTTTTTTTTATTAATTTAACAAATTTATTGGCAGAGCTTGTAGTACAGTTTGCCTATTCCGAGTAATTCAGTCAGGTCTTGACACTGAAGGTGGTATCACTTCTCACTGTCACGCAGGACAGAGGTTCACACACAAAGAAATACATCATATTCATTAACAACTATAAATGTATATAGGTCAGGTTCATATGGATAATGTCACTGTTCACTGCCATGCAGGACAGAGGTTCGTACACAAAGAGTTGCATCATATTCATTGACAGTACATATACATATATGTAAACACACACACACACTCATATACATACATATACGTATATACATACACATATACACGTACACGTACATATACATGCACACACGCACACATACATACATATACGTCGGTCAGATTCATGTGGGTAATGTCACTTTTCACTGCCATACAGGACAGAGGTTCGTACACAAAGAATGCATCATATTCATTGACACTATATATAGGTCAGATTCATGTGGGTAATGCCACTGTTCACTGCCACGCAGGACAGAGGTTCGTACACAAAGAAGGAAATACATCACATTCACCAACAGCATATAAAGGTCAGTGGATCACATACATTGGAGTCATATTCTAATTGAAGACTAATCAGTGTGGGCTAGCAAATTTGGGATAAACAGCAAGAATGTCCTCAATCACACCTGATTCAATGAAGTCATTGCCAGCGCCTTGTGCAGGTGGACCTGTAGCTTCTCAGGCATCAGCTTAAAATGTTTTAATTTGGCGGCGGCAACTGTGGCTTTCTTTAGTGTGTACTTCACTTGGTTAATGATGCCCGTCCGAAGAGATGATGAGGCCGAGCAACCTGCCATGTTTAGAGTACTCAATCTCTCTTTCGTCGATCATCACTGGCGCCGGCTTGAATTTGGCTATAGGTATTATAAACGCCTTAGTTAAGGACGTTCAGGTTACGGGCAAGTCGAAGGGAATGATTGAAACCCGTCTTTTGACGCATTCAATATTTATTGATGTGATCAAAACCTGCAGAGGAGAAGGCGTTCATAATATTACAAGGTGATCCATCTGATACATAATTTGTTAGTCTCACACAATTTTATATTAATTACAAGTTATTAAACATACTGACATAACACAAAGTTCATAACTCTATTAATCTTAGCTTCGCTTCACTCTGCATTGTCTTATTATTCCAGGTTAGGCAGAAACGAGTAGGTGTAATTATTCAACAATATTTCAGTACCGAGGGGTATGTCATCACTTAGGCTGTACTTACAAGTGCGGGTCAATGCAGATAAGTATGGTGTTCCAAGAGAAAACAGTATTGCGTAATTCGTCCCAGCACAAATTCTCGGACAGAAGGCTGGTCTTCACAGCATCACTAGAGAGAGCGATCTGTCTCATGGAGGGGCGGGCAGCCACCGCCACCAGTCTAAGACAGTCCACTCAGCAGAACCAGGACTTGTCTGTAAACACTTGTACATCTGGCGAGGTCACAGGTCGAAAGATTTAATGGCATCACACGCCAGCACTGTAGCTGAAGCCAGCGGCGATAACAGGTATGTACTCGAATTTCGTTTTGTTTGCCTATATTTTCTATTTATCTCCATACTACGAGATATAATAATTATAATAATAATAATAATAATAGTAATAATAATAATAATAATAATAATAATAATAATTAACGGTTTATTGAAAGTTCTTGGCAGCCAGAAGGCTGAAAATATACAGTTACATATTTGGGAATGGGTTTCGAATTACAAATAATATACAAGTAACATAAGTGATACAAATAAGATATATAATAACTAGATGGGGAAAAGCTCAAACTACAGTGCATTTCAACATAGTGACAGTGCAAGAAGTAGTATTTACTGGGAGTGAATACACTGGTTTATTACAAGTTATTGATAATTTTTACAATGGTTGGGACTGGGCTGTTCTTATAGCGATCAGTTCGTGCACGTATGGGCTGGATGCGGTTGTGGTGTCGAACAGCAATTCTCGGGCTAGGGATCTCAGGTGGTAGTAGGAGCCGGTGTCGAGGATGGTGTAGAAGCTTCTTACCAAATGTGCAGATGAGGTCGTGGTGATGGTCAGTGAGAGTCGAAAGGGTCAGTGTGTTGAGCGCTTCTTGATATGTGGAGTAGGGAAGAGAGAATAATCTTGCATGAACACTCTTTTGCACTTTTCTAGGTGTTTACGTTGTGTGGCATTTAGGGAGGAAGGCCAGGTAGGGGAGGCATAGGTGAGCTTGGGAAGTATGAATGTTGTGTAAACACTGAGGAGCTCGGGTGCAGGAACCCCGAGGGACTTGAGTCGGCGGAGGAGGTGGAGACGGAAACTGGAGGATTTGACAACTTCACTGACGTGTGGTTTCCAATTTAGTTTGTTGTCTATGGTGACGCCGAGGAGCTTCGTGGGATCTACAACCTGGAGTGTGTTCGGACCTAAAGTAATGGAAGGAGGTGGGACAATGTAGGAGGAGAGGTTGATGTGCATAACCATGGTCTTGGTATGGTTGATGGTGACATGGTTGTTGGTGGCCTCAGTTTTGGAGACTGTTTAATAAATCCTGAACGGCGGTATAGTCGGGAGCAGAATTGTTGACGCTGATCCCAATGGTGGAGTCGTCGACATATTTCCAGCGTGCAGGGATTTCTCTTAGGGCATCATTGATGAGCATAAGGAAGCAGAGTGGTCCCATCTTGGTGCCTTGGGGGACGCCACAGGTGAGTGACTGAAAGGTGGAGACAGCCCCTCGGAAGCGTACAGCTTGGCGTCGGTCACTGAGGAAGTCTGTAAGCCATGGTATAAGACTTCTCCGAAGCCCGAGGTCAATAGCTTTGTTGATGATTATATTGTGGTCGACTAGGTCGAATGCTTCAGTGAAATCAATGAAGGCGACAGCTACAGACGTTTTTCGTTTCTCGAGATGGCGGTATATGTAATCGAGAAAGCTGACAAGACAGTGAGTGGTGGAGGAAGTTTTCATATTGCCAAATTGCTGAGGGTCTACGACTCCTGCAATATCAGCATAAGCCCGGTCGAACACAAAACTTTCACAGATTAGGCTGGGTATTAGGGTGATTGCAATAGGTTGTAGCTGATTTAAGGATTGTGGGCTGGTTGACTTGGGCACTGGTGATACATAAGAGGTCTTCCAGTCAGCTGGGCATCTGGCTTGACTGAGAGAAGCATTGATGATGGAGCATAGGGGTTTAGCAAGCTCCGGGGAGAACTCCTTGAAGAGTTTCATTGGTAAGTCAATGGGGGTGGTAGAGCGTTTTAATTTTAGTTTGTCCAGGCGTTTTGCTACTTCAAATTCTTCTACTAAGTCAGTGGGAAGGGGGGCTGGTAGGTAAGCAGGGAGAGTGGTTGTGTCAAGCCGGGGGAGCGTCTGGCATATAGTAGCGAAATGGTTATTTGATTGCTCAGCTGCATCAACATTAGTAAGATGGCTAAGGAAGGGGAGGGGGTGTGTCTTATTGTTTAGTCCACAGAGTTCTTTAAGCTTACCATACCATTGACTGATGTTGGTCTGCTTCAGGTGCTGTAATTTGGTTGGGTAGTGGGATTTCTTTGCAGTGCGTATTTCGCGGATGACTCGGTTGTGAAGGGACCTGTAGCAGATGTGGTCATTGAGATGAAAGGCTCTGTCTCTCTGTTGCATAAGTCTTTTGATCCGAGGTGTGATCCAGGGCAAGTCAGCTGGGTGAGATCTGACGGACTTCTCGGGGAAAAAGTGGTGGTGAGCTTCCGTGGTGGTGTTGGTATAATTTATCCATTTGGTTTCCATGTCATCCACACTAAGTACTTCAGTCCAGGGATGGTGAACTATCCACTGCCCCAAGAGGCGCACTGCAGAGTCAGTAATCGGCCTGTAGGTCTTGATGTAGGGTCTCTGTACTTGAGTGGGAGTGGCAGCTGGGGACCAGAGCACTGATAAGTGTGTGCTACACCCGACAGGAGGCATTGGTTGAGGTGGTTGGTACTGGTCCGCTAAGTCAGTTAAGATAAGGTCAAGGGTATTTTGACCGTGTGTGGGGAAGTTCACAACTTGTGATAGTGATAGCTGGTCCTGGATATCAGTGGTGTCAATTTCATTATAATCACCACATAATACTAACTTGGCACATGGGTACCTAACTCTGAGGTGGTCTGAGGTGGTAATGAGATGATTGATAAGAGTGTCTCTGGTGGGTGAGCGAGGAGGATGGTATGCCACACAGATTATGATGGAAGCAGTATGACGCGGGTGGGCCCGTGGCACAACACGTACCCATAATGCTTCCACATCTGCTGGGACTTGAACATCCAAGCGTGACGGGCGGAGGTCATCTTGACAGAAGAGGGCAACGCCCCCTCCTCGTCTATGTGAACGAAGGTGATGAAAGAGTTGATATCCCTCAATATGACACGTTTCAAGCACAATTTGCCAAGCCTCACATATGGCAACGACGCTCGCGGGGGCTGACCTGACTGTAGTTGCCAGCTCGTCAAACTTGTTAGCTAGGGAAGTGACGTTGGATAGCAGTAGAGACGGGAGATCATACCATATCCGTGGAACTTCAGTGTAGTGGTACGGTCTGTCAGGGGTGGGTTTCTCCGGTTTCCTAGTGGAGGTTACGGTCCTAATGGGCTTATGTGTATGACGGCCCTGTCAACGGCTACGCGCGTGGAATATGTTCAGTGACTTGAGTCGCGCGATAACACTGCCATCAGGATAACCGTTCCCGCACTTTAGATGGTACAGAGTGCGTCGGGAGTAAGTGATTGGTGGCCATCTGTTGATATCTGTTGTGGGCGGATGGAAGTGTTTGTCTCCGGTGGCCATAAAGTCACTGACCGAACTTTGAGGGCCACTGACACTGATAGACATCTGTTAATATTTGTCAGTCGTAAGGACCGTGGGTCTTTGTCCCTGGTGCTTGGGGTCGCCGACACAATTTTCACGATATATGTAAACACCGCGGTGGTCCTTGTCACTGGCACTTTGAAGGTGACCGATAAAGTGCCCACTGTCTGACTTTTCCTTGGGGTGCACTATCGGAGCACTGTATGATAATCACTTATTGCACTGATTACTTGAATGTTTTGCTGAGAAAGTCCCGGTCAGGTTAGGTCGGGTCCAGTCACACTCAGTATTACACAGCTGTGCTTTTGTGCTTTTCCTTAAGTGCACTATAGGAACACTGCTCGGTAATCAATCGTTCACTAATCAGTGAGTCGCACCATCATTGCCGATACGATACGATACGAAGTCTTTAGTTAAGAGGTGAAAGAAGATTATTAGGAGTTGAAGGAAAAGTGGTGAAACTGAAATACAGTAGGAGTAGAAAGAATCTGGGCTCAACCAGATCGCTTCATCTTTCTTATTGGTGTTTTGTCTTTGTTCTGCTCCCTTGGGTCGTCAGACCTTTGTATTAATATTGGTTTATTTATATAATGCTGCTTATTATTATTATTTGTTATTGTTGGAGTTAGTGAGCCCGCCCACGATCTGTGTTACATCGTCGGCATACATGACGTACTCGCTGTCGACGATTGGGGGTGGCAGGTCAGCCGTGTAGAGCGTGTAAAGGGTTGGTGGGAGAGAAGAGCCCTGAGGCGTGCCACTCAAGAGTGAGAATTCTTCTCCACAATGTTCTTGCATCTTGATTTTGGCTCTGCGGTTCGTAATGAAGTTGCACAGCAGGAGCGTCACGTTTTCGGGTAGCCCCATTTGTATGATCTTATACTGCAGCCCAGCCTGCAAAAAATTGTCAAAGGCCTTAATGACGTCCCTCAGCGCTACGTTGCACTGAAGGCGGCCAGTCATGGCGTTGGCGACCTGCTCGTACGTCTGTGTTATGGCGGTGGATGTGCGTCGGTACTGGCGGAGATTATGCACGTCTTCGTCCTCTAGATATATCCACAACCGCTTGTTAACTATATTTTCGAGGATTTTGGCTGTTACCTTAAGTAGGAATATTGGTCGAAAGTTTTCGGCTTTGTTTGGAGGCTTCCCTGCTTTTGGTATGAGGCGGATAACGGCGATTTTGAACATCTTAGGGAAATATCCAGAGGCGAGGCAGGCATTGCATATATGAACAAGTTCTCTATCATGTTGTCGGGGAGATGGGAGAGGGTCTTCTTGTTAAGATGACTTTGCTCTCTGTTAGGTAGCTGTCGTCCACCAGTCTAGTGAAGTCAGTCCGTGCGAGGGGCTGGAGCAGGTGCTGATCGAACAACAATATACTTTCGACTGTCGGACCCGGAGTTGTGAAGACCTGCCCTCTCTCTGTTGCCATTGTTGCTGTTGGCCAACTTTGCTGACCGGACCGTCCGCCACTGACATCGTCGACAACATCTCACGAGCGTTTTTGGTTTATCGAGCATTAGTTTGCCCTCCCCAGTGTTGGTGTGAGTGACCCACACCCCAGCTGGAGAGCAGCTATAGCGTGATATTCCCGTCGTGGTTTGGGCTCTTTTCCTTCTACTACTATTTTTCCTTTTTTCGCTCTGGCCTAAGGACCTGCACCCTCAAAAGTGTATTCGTCCTTCGGTCCCTCCTGTAACTGTTCATCTCCCTCCCAGGTGATTGTGAACGCGAAAGGAGGTTGGAGCAAGAACCCATCCTTCTGCCGAGTCTTTCCAGGAAAACCGTGATCGTGCGGGTCCATCTGGAAAGAGGGTGGCAATCCTCATCCTTACCCAATAGGCACACTTAGCTCACGTCTATAAGCGAGCAGTCACCTACACAAGGAAGGAGGTTTCCCCAAACAGGGCTCCGGGAGAGAAGCTCTGGATCCACTCTACGACCAACCGGCCATCAAGTGGATGTGGGGAGTGTTGAAATTCCTGTGCGGCTTACTCAACCGGAATAGGTAGGCTCTGAACAACAGAAAAACCGCGACCCCTGCCTGAACTGCCGACACAACGACCCAAACCACGACAGGCTCAGCACAGAGAAAGCGGACCAGCTGCGGGCCTTCCACGAAGCCCTGGAAACCAAGAACAACGCCATCCACACCACCTCCGCCGCCCCCTAAAACTCCACCACCACTGCCACCGCCACTGAGGAGAACAACTGGACGAAGGTTGAAAACAAAAAACGTCGACGTGCATTTTAGGGAACGAATTCCGTCAAGCAGCCCAAAAGGCACCCATCATCACCACCAGCCTGCCCCCAACGACACTGCCAAAATTCCGGATCTCGAAAACGGACACGTAAATGATATATGCCGCCATCACAGAGATGGAGAAGCAAAACCTACTGGCAAAGTTCTCATTGCGGTCCAACCTAAAGGGGGAAATGATTATTCACCCCTAAGACAAAGACGCCGCCACCACTGTCGACACATATGTGAAAAACACCACCACCGTTGAATCAACCAAGCTGGACCCCTCCCAGAAACAGAGGAAGTCGGTAGTCCTCCGATACCCAAAGGACCTCCCCTCGAACCCCTGAGAACCATCCGAAGATCCTAAAAGCCGAGAGATGCTCTCCCGCGACCGACAAGATGGCCACCACAAAACAAGAGCTCATAATGCATTACGGTCCACCCCCCAGCACCATAGACCTCAAAACCTTTGGGATCTACGAAGTGGGGCCCTTCGTTCCGGAGTCCCTGCAGTGCTTTAGATGCCAGAAAAACGGGCACCATCAGACGAGGTGCATGTACAAGGAAATCTGCGCTGTCTGCCCTCAGAAGCACGGCACACACTCCTGTCTCACCAAGTTGAAGAATGGGGAAAAAATTGCCCCCAAGTGTGCCAACTGCGGGGCAAACACCACGCCTGGAACCCTGGATGCTCCGAGAGGAAAAAGAGGGTCTAGGCAAACCGACCAGCACCACCTCCAGCAGCAAGACCGGCCTCCACCGCTTGCACACCAGCCCCACCAAGTACCTTTGTGTGGGGAACCCAAAGGCAAAAACAACAAAGGCAACCTCCTCAACCGGTCAACACCTAAAGTGCGGCCCAGTTTCCTGGCCTCCCTACGGCCACACCTCAGCCCCCAAGCAGCAGACAACTACAACAACTACGAAAAAGACAAAACAAGCACACACCAAGTCACCAGAAAGAATGATACACGCATCAGACCAAGCCAAGGTACTGAGAACCTTCGTGGGGGGCCTTGAAGGACTACTGGGCCACAAGATCCAGCCTACACAGGTCCAAATAATACTCATTTGGAGCGTCCTTGGACAAGTCGCCACAGCTCCAGGCACCTCAGTGGAGGACACCATGCCGGCCCCACACGAGTGACAGCCGACGTACACTCTACACCGAAAAATGCCACCAGGAAACAAAGATACCGCCAGCTCCCAGAAAGAAACTGGACGTTAGTGCCTTTGATTCCACCGTTTCTAACGGTTCGGCCGAAGAAGACCCACCCCAGATACTCGAGCAGTACTCCAAGTTAGGACGAATGAATCCCTTATACTGTATACTTGAAGCAACTGCTTAGGAGTGAAGTAGCTATGGCATCTGTACAACATTCCCAGCTATCGGGAGGCAGCTTCAACAATGCTGAGGATGTGTGGCTTTTATGACATATTAGAGGAAATAGTGAGGCCTAGCATATCTATTTTAGAATTTGGCAAAATAATTGCGTCCTGATTCCTTTGTCTTTACTTTAACACTTCGCACCAGGCCATCTTTGCTCGGTAGTGCCTCCAGTACTCTCTCTATCGTCCACTGACTCCTGGGGAAGAATTGTCCAGAGTTGATCACGATATCCCCAGCGTGGAGATTACGGTGAACTTTGAAGAATCTTTGTTGCTGACGTAGTGTCGGGAGATATTCCTTTACCCACCTCTTCCAAAATTGGTCCGCGATGAATTGGGCATGCTTCCATCTTCTGACAGGTCGGCTTGGCAATAGTGGGTAGACCTCCAGCTGCTTCTCCGACTAGTCACAGACGTCCGTATTGTGCGGTCGAGTAATTTGCGGCACTTAGGTATTCAGTATGTCCCACATATTATGGCAAGAGTGTGTTCTCGTCCTTAGTGTCCAGCTCTAGTCGAGTGTACCTCTCTCATTTTGAGCCCCATGATCCTGTTATCCCTCGGCAACAGTATGGGATTCTTCAGGTCTGGGTGGAGAGCGGCATGTTTCAGTCGCCCGCCTACTATGATCAAACCGTCCGTGTCAAGATGAGGTTCCAGCCGAATCACGTCGCTACTTCTCATGAGTTCTCCCTGTTATAACATTCCTAGTTCTCGAGGGAATCATTTCCTTTATATAAATCTTAAGACTACTAACTTCGCATCTTCCAATTCGCTGACCTTGATTCGATGTTTTCGGTGATGTTTGTTCTTTCGCTTCTAAAGCCGCCATTCTATAACCCTAATAATCCACACGACTCTATTCAGAAGTCGATGTCACGAGGAGTACCTGGTCCGTAGCTTATCTAAGATACCCTCCCCCTGGTCAGTGTTCGTCATCAGCACCGTGGTTTCCTTCTTCACCACTGCATCTGGAATTTGGTCTGGAATCATCATTGGACTCTTTGGCCAACTGTCTTCTTCCAACAAGAGGAAAGTAGGTCTCCGAATTCACCCGTCTTTCTCGTTGAGCTCTGCTCTATGTGGTCCACGAATAGCGTCGTCGGCTGGGTTCAGTGCCGACTTCACGTGGCGCCATTGTTCTGCAGTGGGGTCCTCGTGTATCGTTGCCACTCGATTGGCCACGAATGAATGGAAGCGTCTTTCGGTGTTTCGTTTGTACCGAGGGACTGCCGTACTGTCCGTCCGGAACACTGATCTGTCTATTTGTAATTCAAGTTCTCGCCGTAGTTGTTTGCCTGCCTTGGCAGACAGTACTGCTGCGCAGAGCTCGAGTCGAGGTATGATCTGCTGTTTCAGAGGGGCTAGCTTGGCCTTGCCACACACGAAGGAGATATGGTGGGGTCCATCTTCACACGTGGTCCTCATATACGATACAGCTCCATATGCTTGTTGGGAGTCGTCTTAGAAGTGGTGTAGTTGCACAGCAGCTACTGGATTTGCATCCTCGGGTGGGTAACACCGTGAAACGTGTACCCGTGATAAGTGAGAAAGTTCATCTAGCCATCTTCGCCAAGCCACCCTGTTCTGTTCAGCCATTCGTTCATCCCACCCAAAAACCTCGTCTACACTGATCTTGGAATATGATTTTGGCTCTTATGACGCTCGGAGCGATGAGTCCTATTGGGTCATCTTTGGAACTGACCATACTCAAAAGTCCTCCTTTCGTCTCCGGTTTCTTCGGGATCTGGACCCGAACCGCTAGTTCGTCCTTTTCCAGGTCCCACAGGATTCCCAGTGCTCGTTCAGTGGGGAGCCTGAGGTCTTTCAAAATTACTTCCTTTGCTCCCACGACTTTGTCTGTGGAATTGCCTTGAGGACTTCCTTGTGATTACAGACCCACTTCGTAAGTCTGAATCCGCCCTTCCTCATCAGCTGCCTTCCCGGCGAATCTACTGAGAGAAGCAGATCGTCAACGTAGAAGTTACGATTCGTTTTTTTGTTGTCGTCATGGAGACTTTCCCCGTAATCTTGGAATGTTCTTTGTAGCGCATAGCCGGCACACGAAGGGCTACACATACCTCCAAAGACATGTACTGTCATTCGGTAAGTGGTGGGGGCCCCTGACAGCTGGTCGTCCGTCCACCATAAGAATTGTAAGAAGTCTCGATGTTCGGGTACTACTCTCACTTGGTGGAAAATTGCCTAGATATCAGCCATGAGTGCCACCTTTCCTTGTCTGAATCTGATGAGGACTCCAATCAAATTGTTGTTAAGGTCTGGCCCTTGCATCACCTGGCTGTTCAATGACATCAACTCATATTCGGCTGCACAATCAAAAACTATTCTCACCTTTTCTGGCTTGTTGGGATTCAACATGGGGTGGTGTGGGAGACACCAGGTCTTCCTGGGTGCAACACTGGGTTCTTGACGTGGGTCTCGCTCTGCATGTCCCTCGTCCACTAGACGTCTCATCTGTTCTTGATACCTCTGAGAGAGCCCTGGGTTCTTTAGGAGGCATTTTCTCAGTCCCGCCAATCGCTGTTCGGCAAGCTTCTTATTGTCTGGGAGTCCCGGTTCTTCATGGCGAAACGGGATGGGAAGTTTTTAGTGTCCATCCACTTGAAAATTGACGTTGACCACTGTAGGCGGAGTCGCATTCCCAGAAGTGCCTGACTTGTTTTTCCAGATTTGTCTCCGAATTTACAGTACCTCGGAGGTGTCTTGGGTGTCTGCGACCGACACTCTCAGAGAAGACTGTAGATTCTCAACAACAATGACCTTGGGGATAGTGATGAACGGTTCCTTCTTACTCCTACGCTAGCCACTTTTACACTGATCTCTTTGGTGTTTACACTACTTCTTTCTTTCTAGAGGGGCAGCTAAATGCAATTTTTCAAGAGAATCATGCCAATGGTGATACAAGCACCAAATTTGGCATGGTAACTCTGTAATTGTTACTAGTCAAGTCTGCCTGATTGGCCATTTAAAATTCAAGATGGCGGTCATTTTTCAGGATGGCCGCCATATTGACCTTCAAAAGTTGATTTTTCTTATAGAAATTGATGTAGTTGGTTAATCTGAGTGATCTTGGTGTCGATGTGTATGTTTTCAAGCATACTCAGGTGATTTTTTTATAGTTTTAAGTCCATTGTAACATTTTTATCCACATGAAATAACACTTTTAGTGAAAAAAAAATATAACAAAAAAGAACTTACAAAAAAAAAGTACTCACTATTAGCACTGGTTCCTGTGACTTCTCCTGACAGTACATCTCTGTACATTTACTGCTGTTCACATATGCAGCTGCAAAGTGCTGTGCAGGAAAGCCCAGAGCGAAAGCATTTGCATCTCTGGTTTCAGTCTTTCTTACAGGAACATTTGCTCAGCTCCTGACAGCATGTCGCAATCGGGGGAAGAGTCGTCCAACGTATCTGCCATGCCTCTCCCTTTTGCGTCCATCCCCAGTTGACAAGACTGCTGGTTTCTGGATTGGAGATTGTTGCCTGGCCCCAGATGATACCAGCCTGGTAGGCAGCCCGCTTTGCATGTTCCTTGAGGGCTGCCTGGGTTGGTGGAATGGAGTCATATGACCTCTGCTTGCGGGAAAATAAATTTTGTCTTGCCTCATCTACACCATTGGCTGCACTAGATCTGTCGTACATGAAGACAACAAATCTTTCCAGCTTCTGCAGGTCAACATCAGCAACTGTTGTTGGACATTGGCTGAGTTTGGTGAATGTTTCTGAAACTTCATCACAGTCATTCCATGTCTGCGATGCAGATTTCTTTCCTTTCCTACGGAAGCCAGACACAACGTCACAGCCAGTGAAAGCATGAAAATATAGGATCCCACTACCTTTCTTAGGCCCTTTTGCAGAAACTACACCATGAACTGGAATCCATTGATGACTGGCTCCTTAGCCAAAGGCAATCCACATGTTATCAAGACCAAGCTCCTGTAGTGATGGCAGTACAGATACTGCTATGACGACCACGTCAGTGTCATTGGCTTTGATGATGAGGGACTTGCTACCTTCCATAGCTGCATCCCTAGCATGCACAAATATTCATGTGTCTGCTTCCTTATGACAGCATTGAGCCACAGCTTCTAGGGACTTCTCTGTGTTGCTAATGGCATCTTCTCCCTTTGTCACAACCACCGTGCTTGTCGTCTGTGCTTCACACATTTTCTCCGCGAGAAAGTGGAATAGTTCTGTCTTGTTTTTGTCATCTCGCAGAAAGCTTCTCCAGTTTTGGGGAGTCTTACTGGTCCCTGTAACTCTTCTCCTGATCCCCTGTCCTCGTTTCAGCCAGGCTCCAGACTTCAGACTTGACTTTTTGTACACAACAAACACTACATCCACCTTATTGTATTTGGCACCATAGAATTCCACTTTGGGCAGGATATCTTCTCTGGCATAGGCATCAAAAGTCTTTGAGGTGCGTGGAGGCAGGGCACTGATCAGTGCTGAGCCATCTATGATGATAGCATGTCCATGTGGTTCTCTCTCTGTAGCATTCACTTGTGCTTGAAGAATTTCGGCCAGTTATGACTTGACTTCTGACATGTATGAAGCTTGCCATTATCACTGAGGGAGGCAGGAGCTGACTGGTTCTCTCATGCTTGAAGACTTCTTGCAAGTCATACTGTCTGTTCTGACTGGAGATGAAGAGTCGCGAGAACATCTGACAGTCATCTTTCAGTACCTTCTCTTTGGAACTGCTAACAACGTGATCATGTTTGAAGATGGAGAACCTGTTTTTCTTGATTGGATGGAAGAACAGACATTTACCTTCATTCTTTAGTCCCTCGAAGAATGACTGGAATTGCTCTTTTCCTCTGTCATGGTGTGTACCAACCATTTTAGCAATATCTGGATCTACAATGTTCTTTGTGTCTAACACCAGAGGGTCAGATGACTCTTCTTGGAAAGGGTTGCCCATAACCCGCAGCACCTTGGAATGTGCTTCCACCTTCTCAAAGAAAGATTTCTGTGCACTCAGGGTCTACTCATGATGTCGGCTGCTGGTGGTGGTTCCATCTTTTGCACCTGAACCAGCTTCATATCTAGCAACAAGACGACTCACTTCAGGTACAGCCACCATCCACCTACGAAGTGATGCTGGGTCCTCAGTCAACCCAATTGCTCCTCCATCGTCTTTAATCACTGCATTGTTTTGTTCATGTTCTTGATCAATAGCAATGGCAGAGAACTCTCTTCCTGACTTGTGGACAACAAAGTTCCCCTTGCAGAACTCTCTCACTACCTCTGGATGTTGTTGCTCAAGGCACATCATGTTTCGAAGGTGAATTGAAAGCCATCGGGCATAATTAACATTGTTGTTCGCAAAAAAGTAGGGGATCAGCTCTGAGAGTGCTTCAAGGTAGAGTTTGAAATTGCCTTCCCTGAATGAGCGGATCAACATGGAGATGGTGAGCTCAATGTCCAGCACAAGATTCCAGAATTGGAACTGTGAACTCTCAAGCCTCCGTTGTTTACACCAGTCTTCAAAGCTCAAAGTTGACCTTTCAGACTCATCAGAGCAATAGTCCTGGTATGCCTCCTTCATCAGTTTGTACAAACTGCATGCTGTGAGTTGATGTGCTAGTCTTGTCTTAGTTACACTTGATACAGACAGAAAAGACTCTGCTGAACCAGATGAAGCCATTCCTGCTTCAACAAGGGAACCGGTCCAACCACTGTCTTGTAGTAGCGTTCCAAGTGATCTCAGTGCAGCCATCTCTATGTGAAGTTCCCGAACATAATAACATGCCTGTCTTCTCCATACTCAGGCCAATGCCATTGTATTTGTTTTGCCAGGGCATACAGTGGCTGGTCAGCAGCTATGACTGGGATTTGACCTGGGTTCAGAAAAGCCACTGCATCACGAACCTTTTCCATGACATACTTGATGGTTGCCACAGAGTGTGCCTGATCTCAAAGCAGGGGAAGCAGAGACGTAATGCTCACTTCAAATGGCTGACTCCTCTTCTGTGTTGCATGGTGAGCTGCCCATGTGATGCAGACTTCATCAGCTACATCCTCAGTGAGCAAGACCTCTTCCAGCCAAGCGTACCCTTCTTGCGGGTGTGACTGGATTGACTCAGGTGCTGGCATGAATTGAGGTGCTACCAAGGGAGGATAGGGATTCTTCATAATATAAGCTGATCGGACATTGGTGAATGCCTCTGCAAACTCAGGAACTTTCTTGACCATTGTATCTGCATTCCGTCTGAGTGGCTCACGCTCCTCACCAGGCAGCTCAGGGCTTGGATGTTGGAAGATGGACACACTGGTCCCATGGAAGGACGTTTTGGCCATAGTTGCAGTGGGGTTGTGGTCAATGTTTTCCACTGATGAGGTCGTGAACAACTGCTACTGGAATACAACTGCTTCTCCTAGCAGGGCTGATAATTGTAGAACTCTGTCATATGAAATGCTGACCCCATTTTCATGCAGCATGTCGATGAGCTGCCTCTTTCTTGTCTTAGCAAACACAGACATACCGACGTATATAGCAAAAGGTGTCTCATGGTCCTTGGAGTGTCTGTGGATTTGTGTTCCTACCTTGTAGTTGGCAAAGCAGTTGTACTGTAAGAGCTGTGACATAGCAATGTCAGACTTCGATGCGCCATGCTGGAGTTGGGATTTGATATCTGCACCATGCTCGATCATGCATACAAATTGAAGCAGTGATGGTGGAACAGCCTGTTCAATGCATCCTTCATGAAATGTACTGCTGAAGTGTGACTAATGCTGAAGCATGTCCCGTCGTATCATCACAGCAGCCTTGGCCAACATCCTTCTCAAAGGCCAGTAGGATATCTCTTCCTTGGTGATGAGCTTGCAGCTGGGGCTGTGAAAAAACAGCTGGTCCTTCAGTCGAGTAGCATGAACATCGGGCGATCCAACACCCAGCTGCTCAAGTCTCTGTCTGTAGAGTGTGACCAGGTCAGCAAATCTGAAAATGGGTGTTTCAGTACCTTCACTAGAAGCTTTCATCTGAGTGATGTAAGTGACCAGTTCAGAGAAAGCAGTTGGGTATGCGTCCTTGTTTGGATGAAGCTCTTGTGCTTTTTCTTGCTCATGAGCATTTCGGTGTGTTCTTTCTCGGTTGTACAGGTCTGCCAGGCAGCGAGGGTGATACTTCAGTTCTTGTGCCACAACATCTCCTGCGCTTAGTTTGGCAAGGAGTTTTCCATCGCTAAGTGTCTTCGCAAAATCATTCAATCATTGTCATTGCATGTCTTATGTCATCTCCAGAAGCTTCTTCCTCACATAGAAAGCATTCTGTTGCTTTGGGGTCGCTGACCATTCGTGGTATCTTGCTACTGCTGCTCTCTTCTGTAGCAACTGCAGAGGTTCGCCTTTTCTGAGCTGTATTTAACTTTGTGTTGTTGTACAGAAGTCTGCAACTCTCATGATATTGTGCCTTCTTTCTCCTCAAGGTCTCCTCTATCCCATCATCTTCAACAAGTCTTGCAGGGTCAAGCTTGATTGGCACTGCATTGATTGAATGATTTAGAGGAATATTCCTTGCCAAGCTCTTGTAACCTTCATCTCCTTCTTTGGCAGGATTTGCATATGGAGACGTAAGATCTTCCTTCTTATCCTGTTGACAAAGGCAACACTTTGCCCAGTCAATGGGGAATGATTTGTTGGTAGATTATGTGTCCATAACTATTTTTGATCTTCAGGGCCGATGGTTTATCCGGGGCGGCTCATTCGCTAGGCAACGGTAGGACGCCACCCTCCGGGAGGCTCCACATTGTCTCACAGTTCAGTCCCCAAAACTTCTTCTTCCGTCAATCGTTCATTAACGGTGTATGTAAGTTCCACCATGTTTTTCACTACAACGGTACAGCAAAGTATATTCTTTTTCGCATTAAACTGTTATTATTTTATTGTCTAATCATCAGTACATATAACACCACCCATCATCACTACATATAACACCACCCATCATCACTACATATAACACCACCCATCATCACTACATATAACATCATCCATCATCACTACATATAACACCATCCATCTTCACTACATATAACACCACCCATCATCACTACATATAACAACATCCATCATCACTACATATAACACCACCCATCATCACTACATATAACACCATCCATCATCACTACATATAACACCACCTATCATCACTACATATAACAACATTCATCATCACTACATATAACATCATCCATCATCACTACATATAACACTATCCATCATCATCACTACATATAACACCATCCATCATCACTACAGATCGGTAAAGTAGTTTCCGAGACTTGTGCGGACACACATATACACAAACGTTACTCTGACCACCTACGTGATACGGGTGGTCCCCATTAGAGGTTCACGGCGCCATAAGCTCGTTGAACAGGCTTTGTGTGAAATATAACAAAGTTTAGGACTGCTTTTGTATCCTGGTGGTCCAGCGGTTAGCGTTCCCCGGTCACAGTCATAGGCTTGTGGGCCGTGGGTTCGAATCCTGGCGGGTTGAGGTGTTGATTGTATATAGAAGTCTGCGTGCTTTATTGGGCTTATGAAATATATATGGATCCTCGTGTTTCAAAGCCGGATTTGGTAAAACGTTGCGATATATATATATATATATATATATATATATAACCTAAATTAAAGGCAACAAATAAATAACCCCCAAACTAAATTTCTTACAATATTTCTATAGTTCTGCTATTCACCATATTAGGTTAGCAGTTCCGATAGTTGTCTTTAAGTATGAAGCAACGTCAACAAAGGCTGTAAGTGAGCGCTCCCTACAATTACCAAATTCTGATGAATCTAGTAAGTCGATTGCCTTCAGTCTGTGCAGAGAACTACAGTAAGACCCAGTTATAATCGCAGTGTCACTTATGAAATTTAAAGTTGCTGGACTTCACATAATTTTTTATTGAAATTGAAATTAAAATTGAAATACTTTATTGACCTTTACCCTCCCCTCCTGGGGTTTACAAAAAGTTATAAATTTTAATACAATAATTGTTTTTCCACCAATGAAATAGTTCATTTTGGCATGAACACTGTACTGCATAAAAATAAACAGATACATTTAATACTACACAAAATTAAATGTTATATCCTTGGGGCAAAATATTTATACATTGCAGGAATTACTTTAATTTTTCCATTATTAATCGTCCAACTAACTTGTTTCTTTAAGGTAGTGATCTCACTGTTCTTGAATGGTTGAATTTTTTCACATCCTAATACATAATGTTGTAGTGTATGTGCATCCCTAAGATGACACAGTTGACAAGGTTGACCCTCCCCTCCACTTATCTGCCCTTAATATTTGTATCCCAATCTTAGTCTCATTATAACAGTATTAGCAAATGGTAAGTTTGACCCATAAGTTACCTTGGTGTTTTGTAAAACATACAAATAGTGCTGAAAACTCTCGCTATATATAGCAATCACTTCTCTTCTTGCTTTTTCCCATTCCTCTCTTTTTCTTTTCATTTCCCTCTTTTTCGTTCTAATAATTACATTGCTAACAATATCCATATGCATCTTTTCTGCAGCTTTTTTGGCCAATTTGTCGGTCATTTCATTTAAATGAATCCCCACATGTGATGGAATCCATACAAACTGATCAGTCGTTTACAGATATCAACAATATGAAAGTTACATGGTTTTTTATTCTGCAAAGTTTCCAATGCACGTTTGCTATCAACAAACATAAGTGGTTCTTTACATTTTTCTATAGCAACCTGGAGTCCTTCACATACTGCGTGTTATTCAGCCCGCATGGATAAGGTGTTGTTACTAATTATTTTACAAAGTGTTTCATCTGCATAACACTCATTGATAAAATATTCCCTAATAAAACAGCCACATCCCGCTTGACAGTTACTTAATACTGATGCATCACAATATATATGTAGAGTTTCGCCTGGTAAAACTATTTATTTTCTCTAAAGACATTTCATAAATAACTGGGATGCCAATCATCTTTTTTCCACCTCAAGCTGTAAAATATCTACTGCAATGCATCCTTCTCGCCATGGTCTAAACCTTAAATAAGTTTGTAATTAAATGCAATATTTATCTACACCATACTCCATCATAATATTATACAATAGCCTTGCACATCTGGACACATTGCCAAGATCTGTTCTTAATTTAAGCACATTACTGAACGGGGCAACCTATTATCTCCTCCTCTCCTAATGGTCCTTAGAGTAGCGGCTACTGCAAGTTCCTTTATTCTATGTTCTATACTTGGTAAATCTAACTCCATTCGCATAATTTCAATTCTAGTGTTCCGTTGACAACCCTAAAACAATTCTCATGGCCTCGTTTTGTATCACTTCTAGCTTTTGAATAACTTTTTTACTAGACATTATAAGGATAGCAGCTGCATAGTCAATAACTACACGTATAAACCATCCTTAAAATAGGAATACCTGCGTCATTCCCCTTCCATGCCAAAGATCTTAAAGGTCTTAAACGTCCATTACATGCATTCTCCAGGTATTGCATCTCACGTACTTTACTGTTGGACTTATACCCAATGTGCATCCCAAGGTATTTGTAAACATCAACTTTTTCTAGCCTTAATCCATACAAAAATAAATCCCCTTGTTCACAATTTCTGACCTGATATTTAGTTTTTTTCATTGTTAATTGCGAGGCTCAATCTACAACAGAGTGTACTCAGTGCATTTAAAGCCTCTTGCATGTTTCTCATACCCTTATACTGTTAAAGTATACCATCAGCATATATTATAACCTGTGTGTCTCCAGGAAATTCGTAGCGAGCCATTATGTTCATCACTATGTTAAAAAGAGTGGGGCTACGTGCATCTCCCTGTGGAATCCCACAACTCCATCTCTCTTTCTTCAGAGTACCAACCCTGAAACCATACTCCAGCCATTCTGTTACTTTAGTAATCCACAATCCATTTCAGCAACTTTCCAGAAACCCCTAAATTAATTAGTTCCTCAAGTATGACTTCTGTATTTGCCTTACCAAAGGCCCTTTTAAGTCTAAAAAGGTCCTGCATGTAGCCTTGGAGTTATTCAAACACTTTACAACACAGTCTGCAGTATGTCTCCTTTTCATAAATCCGTGTAAAGTGGGCGCCAAGAAATTTTCCACTTAATACAACAACCTGTTTAATACTATTCTTTCCATCATTTTACTAAAACAAGAGGTCAAATATATTGGACGAAAATCTCCATTGGTACAATTACTGCTTTCTTCCACTTACGAGGGATACAACCTCCATTATAAGACATTAAACAAGTCTAACAGGGGCCCTTCTCTAATACCAGCGAGACAGTTTATGGTATCATATGTTATTAAATCATCACCGTGTGCCGTAGACTTTCCCTTTTTAATCGCATTTATTAACTCGCCTCTCGTTATAGGAACACATTTATCATCCTCCAGTGTACACTGACTTTGTACTAACTCACGCCTAAGTCTACTTTCTAATGAGGCCTGCATACTCTGAGGTAATTTGGAAAAACTAGCAGTCCCAGCCCATTTCCTAATAAGTTGACTCGCCCTGACCTCTGGGTCAGCGTAGCTGTTGCCCATGCTTCGAACACCTCGTACTTAATTCACTTCCTTCCATATGTTACCTAAGCTCTTGCCGTTAACGATTCTCCCTAAAAAGTCTGTCCAGTATTTATTCCGCGCCTCTTGCTTGATTTCACTACACATTATTGCAGTTTCTTTCAGTACTTGTTTGATTTCATTATCATTTGCACTCCATTCTCTTTGCACCTTTCTAAGGAGTTTGCTCCAACCCTGAACCAATTTGTCATTAACATGCATATTACATTTCCCATGATTTATTTCTTCTTTCTAACTACACTTACTTGTATTTATTTTTTTTGCACCCCCCCTACATCCTTGTGTAAGGTGAAGCGCAGAAGCGTTTACAGCGCCCAACGGGGAAGCATGCTAAGTTCATGCTTGCCTTTATGTCTCATGAGTTAAGGGCGTAGAAGCCTGAAGAGTCAAGGGCGTAGAAGCCTGAAGAGTCAATGGTTTATGTCATCAAGTTATTGGAAGCTCCAACAACTCCCTGAATACGAATTCGCAACTTTCGACTTACAACAGGTACCTATTTTACTGCTAGGTGAACAGGGACTAATGGGGGCTACAAAGTATGTCCAAACAACTTCCACCGGCCCGGGAATCGAACCGTAACTTACTTGTAATCAAAACGGAATAAATAATATGTAATAAATCATCATAAAAGCTATCAACATCCTCTGGTTCAGAATCTGTACACCAATCATGTATAGTAGTGATCAGCTCCTGTTTTTGTCTTCAGGCAACCAATATCTTTTCCACTTAATTAACTTCTGTATTTTGTTAACATGTATAGTAATTGATAATGCAAAATGGTCACTAAGCAAATTCATAACTATGTCAGCATTTGCTTTTATTTCACATGTATTAAAACATACTGCTTAATCTAACCTTCCTCCATGTAAGTGGGTTGGCTCATGATTCCGCAATATTTCAATATCATCAAACTCCTCCAAGAAGTGTAACGGTCTCCTTCCATTAATGTTGCTGGGTCCCATAATATCACCAACCAAAACACTAGCATCATAAAATAGGCACTCAGGCCTGTCATTAATATCTAAACTTTGAGGATGTACATAGATGTTAACATTACATATAGACCTCTCATAGACGTTGATTTTAACACACAAACTTTCAACCCCATAGGAATTATTACGACCTTCCTTAAGCAGAGGCTCAAACTTTTTATGCTGATATAAAACAAGGGAAATAAATAAAACATAATAAGCGACAAGAATTTGCTCGCGCAACTTTTAATAGGCTACACGGATTCTTCATCTGTCCTTATTCCTCGTGTATCTCTGATTTCTATGGAAAATACAAGTGAGTTTCTCACCTAGTGAACCTGCTTACCTAGTGTATGACAACACAGCCATGAAACATACCTGACACAAATAAGATGATGGAGACGGTTTCCATTCCATACGACTGGCTTTGTTTACCCATATTTTCCTTCTTTCTGGGTTTGGGGGAAATCTGTGCAGTTTAAATCCCTTCTCCGATCTATTAGTACAGCCGATGGCACAGCAGCACGGCATTACACATTACACACTATGTCCACTTCCATCCAGGAGTATGATCTGCGTGACTCCACAGGTCAACGTGAACAGAGAGGCTTGGTGGCGTCAAGATGGCGTCCAGTAGCCGCGTTTTCTATTTAAACACGGGACTGCCTATGTCGCTACTCTCTCTAGCTTCAGCAAGGTGATGGAACGCATTCTCCGAACCCGTGTCATGTTTCGGTTGGAGAACAAACTCTCACCCACCTTGTATGGTTTCCTACCACAACCGAGTACCCATCACTGTCTCATGCATCTCTATATTCGCCTCGTCTTCCCCTTGAAAAGCGTCTTTGATGTTGCAAATAGAGATATTATCCTTGATCAGCTAGTAGACTCCGGAACAGAACCTCCGTGTCTTATTTAAGGGGGCATGTAGCTCTGTCAAGGGAGTTAAATCTTGGCACTCCACAGGGTAGTGTTCTTAGCCCCTTTCTTTTTAATGTTCTTATGCATGGCCTACTTTCTGTTCTTCCTGATAATCCAGGTACCACAGTTACCTGTTACGCAGATGATATCTGCATTCACTCGGAGTCGCCGGAATATCTTCAACGTCTCCTCAACTCATTCCCAGGGTCGTCTTCTGATTGTGGTCTCATCCTCTCCCCAGACAAGAGTAGGATCTTCTCTCCTCGTAACCCGGAGACACTCCTAGACTTCACTGTGGGAGATAGTTTTATCCTTCCGTGTAGCCAGTACACCTACTTGGGTGCACCTGTACGACAACGTGTCCATCCTATCGTCCGGGACCTCATAGATCGACTGCAACACAGCGTCTAACCCCTCTAATGTAGCTCATCAACAATGCTGCCGGGATTTCCTACCCTGTAGCCAGAACTGCTTACAGCATGTTTATCCGATCTGTTGTCGACTACATTTCTCCTGCCCTATGTCAACTCCCCCCAAATCCCTAGATCCCCTTGAAAAGTTTCAAAAGAAAGTCATGATATTTATTCTGGGTTGTCCCACCTCCACCAGGATAGTCAACATGCAAACTGAACTCAATCTTTCTTCCCTCGTTGAGATAATATACGATAATGTCTCCTGCTTCAGTAGAGGCCGAGGTGAATATGGGTCAAGGGAGGTTCTAATGACATGAGAATAATGGTGGGGAGGGTGAAGACATTTGACACTGTATGAAGTGGACTCCAAGGGGCGTTTGGTGGCGGTAGAGGCCTGGTGTATAAGCAAAGCCAAACTTCCCCTGGTGACATATCCTCGTCGTTTAACTCTAGGTCGGCCTCCAGGTCGGCAAGGGTGACGAGTCCGGAGTACTCCATAACGCCCCTGGACACCATGACAGGCAGCGTCGCTGCCCCGTCACACAGAGTGGTGGAGCAGGGCAGAGTTGCGCGAAGAGTGGTACGTAGTAGTGACGTACTTACAAACTACCCAAGTTTTTAAGTACGTCACTACTACGTCACACTCTTCGCGCTGCGCATGCTCAGTAGCGAAAATAACCGACCAGAGGGTCCAGGCAGAAATTTCACAAGTGACACTGATTATAACTGGGTCTAGTTACTGTAGTTTTCTGCACAGAATGAAGGCAGTCGACTCACTAGATTCGTCATACTTAACGATCATGACCGGCGATCATGGAGGGGATCACCAGCTAAGCTCAACCATTAATTCCTGACCTCCATCCACATCAGCAAACCCAGAGTATCAATTTATATTGTAGGATATCCTAACATATACTTTGTAATATAAACTCCGATACTGCCACTTAGGATAATCACCTATTTCGAGTGTTTATTTAATGCGTATAACGTAATGCAAATATTTTTTGTCCTGATATAAACTAACAAAATGGTACCGTGACCAGGATTTTAGGCCTAAGTGTAACTATATTATTTAATGCGAGTTATACGTAATCGATGCTTCTTTTTTGTTCTATTCCCTGGAAGTGTTTTCTTTTTAATTTTATTCATTCGGAGTAAAATTAATAATTAGTTATAAATTTAGTAATTTAGCTTAATAATTTATCACTTCCTGATTAGTTTCGCCTACTGTTTCCGTGATATCACTTTCTTGTAATATTTACATTATAATCGTCAATTGAATTTTATAATTAATATTAGGTTTATTGGTTCGCTGTAACAGTTGCTTATCCTTTAGTATACATAGCTGAAGCCGAAATGAAAAGACACAGGAAGATGAAGGAGGCTACAAAGCAAGTCTTGATAGATTAGTAGCGAATTTTGATGATTTTCTGTCAACTGTTACATCGAGTGATATATTGACAATGACACAAACTATTCAAGGTACACTTAATTCCATCTCCAAACATGACGATTGCTAGTGTACAATATAAACAAGGAATTAATGTTTATATCGCTCGAATGAATCTACTAGAGCCAATGGGTGTTAAGTTACCTCCGCTAATCTTGCCAACCTTCGATAGTGACTCAACTAAGTGGTTAAGCTTTGGGAAATTTTTAAATGTTCAGTACATGATCATTGAGAGTTAACCAGTAACCAGAAATGTGCATATTTAAAGCGACAATTACATGGAGAGGCGTTGCAATTAATTAGTTGTTTGAGTGTGGTTGTAGCTAGTTATCTTCCTGCAATCAAATTATTAACTGTTACATGTGGACAGGAAAATTTAATCAAAGCAGCTTTTGTTACCAACTTCTGTAATATCGCGCGACCAACCTATTATATTAGTGAAATGAAAGAATTTTTTGCGAATGTAGAATGTATTACAGTGGAATCCATGCGTGCTTTGAACATTACAATAGGTGAGTTATGTGCTGTAATGAAAAACAATAAGTTACCCTCCACTTTACCTGAAATAATTAAAAGAGAATTGAAGGATAAATGGTTGGATTTAGATGAATTTGTGTGCCTATTGAAAGGTGAAATGGCTAACATGGAAACTAGACAATCAGTAAAACATTATGCCTCCATTGAGACTACTGCTTACACAGTGTATAAAAAACCTAAAGTGAATGCAAAGACAAATATTGGTTGTAAATTATGTAATAAACAAGGAAGTTTTTGGATAAGTTGTACTAAATATAAGTCAGGAATACCAAAGAATAAACGTGCTCGACAATTGAATTTGTGTAATGGATGCTTGGTTATAGATCATGGGAGTCAAGTGGGTACAAATCCTAAGATAAAACCATGTAAATTTAGTCGGAATAAGCACTATTATTGCTTATGTCTGCAAATTACAAAACCTGACGATAACGGTTCTGCTTCAGCTGTAACATTGACTGTAACCTCTAACACTCGTACTGTATTATTACCAACTGCAAAGGTTCTGATTTTAGGCGCTCTGGGACGTAATGCCCAAATCAAAATTTCATTTATTCATTGTTTTCAAAGGATGTTTATTATGTATTATGCGTTCTTCCTTGTCACAGAGAAATTAAAATTGCAGGGATTTACTGTTTCTCTGGGAAGTGAGGATATGAAATAGTCACACTTATTTATAAACATAAACTGAAATGGTGCAAATTTAGAGCTGTAGTAGTGGATCAACAGCCCACCTATAAGGCAGATAAAGGTGTTAGCAAGGTAGTACATAATACCGGATCCAGACGTTACAGCTGGTTAGTTAGAGATGCTGACTGGAGCAGATCATTACTATGACTTTGTGCATGCTGGTTATAAGAGGTTGGGTCAGATAATTTTATTACCCACAATTTACGGTTATGTCTTAAGTGGGTCTTATCAGTCTCATAATGAAGGTACAATACCAATGTAGAAGTAGTTAATATCCTTAAGTTAGCAGTAGACCCAGTGGGATAAATTTCAAGACAGGATGAAATCTCCCCTAAGATTAATGATCTTTCTGCACTATAGGAATTATATCAAATTTGAAGAAAGTCAAGAAAGACTGATAAGGAAAACCGAGACACTATGGCAAAATTTATGGACACTTTTGCTTTTTCAGAGGAGCAGGAACAATATAATGTATAATTACCATGGGAAGCTAACACCCATAAATTGCCTAGTAATGTTCAGTTGGCTATGGGAAGACTCGGGGTTTGCAACGTTAATTTATTAAAAAACCCATTTATTATAATCAGTATCGTAATATTATAAGTGATCAAATAAAGAGAGGGATCATTGAAGAAGTTAATGAACAAGTGAGTCCAGGACAACCCAGCCCATCATGGGATTAAGAAAATAAGACTACACCTGTACGGATAGTCCACCAGGGCCGGATTCAGGAGTGGGCAAAGTGGGCAGCTGCCCAGGGATCTCCACAATCTGGGGGCCTCCACATATTACATCTGACCTTGGACTTAAAGAAGCCTATACATGCATTCTTGGACAGAACCATTATTTGAGTAAAGGTTTATCTGATTAATAATGCAAAGAATCTTCTCTCTGTAATAACTGATAATATATTCTTTTCTGTGAAGTCTCTTGAAAATTTTTGACATGTGCGATAGTAGCTATATCAGGGCTGGTCGACTTGAAACCACATGAATGACTCCAGTCATGTCTCACTTGTGTGTGTGTGTGTGTGTGTGTGTGTTGGGAATTTGCACACTATCAATAAATATATAGTTAATTAAAAATTTCTCAATGTTCTAATTTCTTCAATATAACTGCATATGGCTTCAAAATTCTCCAAAGAAGTTTTCAAATTTCAAAATTTTCCCGAGGGGCTTACAGCGCCCCCCGGAACTCCCAGATGTTTAGGCTCGCTTCACTCGCCACCCCACCCTCTTGGGTAGTTATAATGAGGGGGGCCTCCACAAAGAGGCTGCCCATGGGCCTCCACAGGTCTAAATCCGGCACTGTAGTCCACAATTGTTCAGCAAAGTCAAGACCCAATGAATTTAGTTTAAATGACTGTATACATACCGGTCCATCTTTGATTTCAGATTTGGCAAAGTATTGTTAAGGTTTAGTTGTGATAAATATGCTTGGCTCAGTTATAGAAAGCTTTCTTGATGGTGGGGTTGCATGAAAAGGACCGTGATGCAACACATTTTTCTGGCAAATTGATCCCTTTGATATTAATAGTCCTTATCTCATATATAGATTTAGAGTTGTTATATTTTGAGTAACGTAGTCAATTCTTATTAAACGCTACTATCCGTAAACACCTTGAAACACCTTACAGTTGTCAACGAAGATCCAGATTTGATACAAAAGATAGAAAGATTATATTGACAATTTGCAGGGAACAGGTAATGATTATAAGGTTTTAATAACACAACTGTACTCACCCCCTGAAGATGTGAATTACACGAAAGCGCTTGGGAACTTCGTGTTTTCTTGTTTCCTTGTGGTTATCAGCACACACACACACACACACACACATACATATATATATATATATATATATATATATATATATATATATATATATATATATATATATATATATATATATATATATATATATATATATATATATTATTAGCGGATCCCTTGTAAATTTATTTACAGAATCATTAGACACCGGAGTTGCGCCAGACTTGTGGAAACAGGCAAATGTAGTACCCATATTCAAAAAGGGAGACATTGCATCAGCGTCAAATTACCGGCCGATCAGTTTGACGTCAGCAGTGGGGAAATTTCTTGAATCAATTATAGCAGATAGCATCCGATCGCATCTAGAGAAAAGCAAATTAATCTACGAATCGCAACATGGGTTTACAAAGGGAAAATCTTGTCTAA
Source organism: Homarus americanus (assembly GCF_018991925.1). Taxonomy (NCBI): domain Eukaryota; kingdom Metazoa; phylum Arthropoda; class Malacostraca; order Decapoda; family Nephropidae; genus Homarus; species Homarus americanus. Next base: position 6,601,697 of record NW_024735442.1, on the reverse strand, counting down.
CAAATCTGCTGACGTTTTTTAGGAAAGTCTTCGAGGTAGTACAGAATGACGAAAATTACGATGTTATTTACTTAGACTTTAGCAAAGCGTTTGACAGAGTACCGCATCAGAGGCATCTGAGAAAATTTAAGGCTCATGGTATCGAGGGGAAGTTTTAAATCGGATAAAATCATGGCTCACCGATAGAACGCAGAGGGTCAGCGTAGATGGCGTTAGATCTGAGTGGGGCCTTGTAACAAGTGGGGTTTCCCAGGGGTCAGTACTAGGCCCACTTTTGTTCATAATCTACATAAACGATCTAAATACTGGGATCAGTAGTGACATAAGCACGTTTGCGGATGACATCAAAATAGGGCGGCAGATTAATTCAGGGCAGGATGCAAATGCATTACAGGAGGATTTAAATAAACCGCAGGAGTGGTCAGAAAAATGGTAAATGAAATTCAACACCAGCAAGTGCAGCGTATTTAATATTGGAAAAACAAATACTGTCAATGTATACAGCCTTAACAACATCAACCTAGAGAAGTCGACTTGTGAAAGAGACCTAGGGGTACTTGTAAGCCCGGACCTACGGCCTACAAAACAGTGCGTTAATGTTCGAAATATGGCAAACAGAGTATTGGGTTTTATATCTAGAAGTGTAAGTAATAAGAGTGCAGAGGTCTTATTGCAACTATATCTTGCGCTAGTCAGGCCGCACCTCGATTATGCGGTTCAGTTCTGGTGCCCTTATTATAGAATGGATATCAATTCACTAGAGTCGGTGCAGCGAAGAAAGACGAAAATGATTCCGGGAATTAGAAACCTTTCATATCAGGATAGGTTAAAGAAACTTAACTTACATTCCCTAGAAAGACGAAGAGTGCGGGGAGATATGATAGAAGTATTTAAGTGGGTGAAAGGAATCAATAAAGCGGATATAGATAAAGTTCTTGTAATATCCGAGCAGGATAGGACTCGCAGCAACGGATTTAAGTTGGATAAGTTTAGGTTTAAGAGGGAGATAGGAAGAAACTGGTTCACAAATAGGGTGGTGGACGAGTGGAACAAGCTTACCAATTTTGTAGTAAGTGCTGGAACTCTGGAAAGTTTCAAAAGGAGGCTAGATAGATTCATGGATGATAGAGAGTGGTTGTAAATCTCGACAGGAGCTGCCATGCACAGGCTAACCGGCCTATTGCAGACTCCTTATTTTCTTATGTTCTCATATATATATATATATATATATATATATATATATATATATATATATATATATATATATATATATATATATATATATATATATATGCTGATAACCACAAGGAAAAGAAAACACGAAGTTCCCAAGCGCTTTCGTGTAATTCACATCTTCAGGGGTGAGTACAAACTAAAATAGAAGTGCAGAACAAGTTATATATATACAGAGGACTGTGAGAACAAGTCCACAGAGATCAAGTATAGGTAATGAATGACCTTCCCAATCTTTACAAAAGCACCCCATGCGGTCGGTAGTCAGGTCAGAGGGAAAACTGACCCAACCTTCTTACAAATCTTCTTAATTACAAAATTGTCCAATTTGTACATACCGTTACTCATATTCATGTTAACGGATTCGGTATGTTTAATGAGACTAGATTCTATGATGTTCCTACTGTCAATTGAATTACAAGGTAATATTGAGGAGGCATTATCCCAGTCAATGCAATGTTTATTATCCCTCAAATGAACGAACAGAGCATAGGATTCCTGGCCTGTCCTAACACTGTATTTATGTTGTTTAAGTCTAGTTACAAGATCTTTACCTGTTTGGCCTAAGTAAAACCTATTACATTCCTTGCAAGGGACTTTATAAATGCAGCCATTTGTATTATTGGGGGAGTTCTTGATTAACATCTGTTTAACAGTGCATGAGTTTTTAAATGCCACATTGACGTTCCAGGTTTTTAGTTGTAAAGGAATTTGAGAGATATTTTTGTGAAATGGTAATACTAGGAGATTCTTATGGTCATGGGTGGGCTTGGGATGAGTTCTATAAAAAGATTTCTTAGTAATGTTCAGGCATTTGTCTATGAAAGATCTAGGGTATTTAAGGTTTGAGCCAATATTATAGATATATTTATATTCCTCATCAATGAATTCCGGGCTGCAAATTCTCAAAGCACGTAAAAACATTGTTGAAAATACTGACTGTTTGACTCTATTATGGTGGGCAGAATAATAATGAATGTATGAACACACATTAGTAGGTTTTCAATAAATACTGAACTTATTAACCTAAGGGAACCCTCAACATTACCTCACTTAACCGTGTAGACAATCACCTAATATGTCCAAGGTAAACCCCAGGTACAGAGTCATGTTAGCTGTGTGTCGGTCTGGCGGCTGCTGAAATCATAGAGTAATTTGTTGACAGTTTAAATCAGTGTATATCCAAATAGCTTCTAGGTTTAGTAATTCTTTGTCCACATGTATATCCAAAAACGTTCTCCAAATTCGCACAATTAACAAACTCTATTTATCTGCCATCAAGAAATAAATGGTAATAATCTTTGTTTACACAACGTCATTCCTGCAATAAACTGAAACGAGTCCTCTAAATTGAGTTGTAATGGCACATCTCTGTTCGGATCGTTGATGAATCAGATATTGTTTGGGCCTCCACACTCGGGCGTTAGCTGACATCTAAGCTATTGACAGTCCCCATACCGGATGAAGATTAAATGTCTGTAGCTACCTAATATGGAGGCTCTAAATAGGTGCATTGACAAGGAACGTGGTTTTGTCTGCATCAAACAACATCTGATTTGGATCTATAACTTGTAGTTGTGCACCAACATCAACTGAGGCTAAGTTAGGAATACCTGACTTACTAAGAGATGGGTCCTGGCTGGTGGTGTGGTGGGGGAGAGTGGTAGTCACGAGGGAACCATCAAAGAACATCATAACCCTTGACGTCCGGGAGATGGAGACCAGGATTCAAGTTCTCAAAGGTTCGTACATTAAATTTTCCTCATAACTGAAGATGTAAGAACGTACTGAACTGATTCGCTTAAACTAAATTTAGAAAATATCGTCCAAAACAGCCTCAGGATTACCACGAGACTCTGCTACGTTCACTTAGAACCACCTAAGGGTCAAAATTAATGTATAGAATATTTCTCAGTTCCGACCCACACTGTTCGCTACAATACCTGTGCTCTATACTTATTAAGACTTGGAGGTGATACGGGGGGTGGGGGGTACTATTGGTTTTCTTCACTTTTCTTGCACCGATATTTCCACGGTGTATACCGAGTTTTATTCTTTATTGTAGACTTTATTATTGTTTTAATGTTCCTAAGATTTGAATCACTTATGACTTAAGTAATTCAACTTTCGTAAATATTATGTATTTTTCACACAATTTTATTTTGAAGTGCTTCAACAACCAGGGTCTTTAAACCCTCTGAGCTGAATAAAATCGTTTGGTGTTAGCCAAATAAAAATAATAAAAGTGGTGTCCCCATAGTAGAGTGGTTAGTAGAGATAGCCTACATAGCTCGCGCGTATGGCGCGTTTGTGTGACATCACTCACGCGTATGGCACTCGCTTGTGTGACGTCACTCGTGTGTATGGCATTGTTTGTGTGACATCACTCGTGCGTATGGCAGGCGTCAGTGTGACATTACCTCCAATTGTGTGATATCAGCGATCGTGGGACGTCACCATAAGTAGTCGCTGATACTAAGCGTTACTGCATACATTTATCGAGCAAGACAGATCACGCTCGATGTTCTGGCAATCATGGATACGGAAGGGAATAAGTCAGAAGTGAGGAGCGTGTCCGGCGTGGAACAATGAGACAGTGTCGACGCAGAAACCGACGTCTCACCCACACCGCCAAGGCAGCGTGACATAAACGTGTCTCCCGAGAAGAGAAAGAAACTACCAGACGAAGGGATTGAAAGGCAATTATGTGAGCAATACCAACAGACGCAGCAGATGTTCGCTCACATGACAGCGATGATGCAGAACGTCACCGACGGTATGAATCGACTACAAAGTGAGGGTAGCACAGAAGATCGCGGAAAGGTGTCATCACTACCAGAGACAAGACTTTCCTCTGAAACTGACGAAGAAACGCTATATACTCCAAGAGCACTCCCGGCAGTCACCTTAACCGCGGAGCCGGGAACATTTCACCAGGGGGAGCACGGAAGTTCCGAGCATCAAGGTCGTTCACCGAAACCACTAACTTTGATGAAGGACCAAAAGGACGACCCGAGGTCCGAGGGTCGAATAGTAGAACTGCAAGAAAATATGAGGTTCTCCCAAAGGCCGATGCCTAAGTTCAGCGGGGGAACTTGTGGTGAATACTGAGAGTTCATGCGAGCCTTCCAGCGACACGTTGGGATGGCGTAGATACCTGATGCTTTGAAATTGGAGACACTTCTCGTCGCCTACGCCGGCCCCGCTGAGGACGCTTTGCGGGGATGCCTGCAAATTCAAGATCCCAAAGCAGGGTACAAGGATGCTTTGGACATATTAGAGAAACGTCACCGCAACAAGCACACTTAAGTCTGTCAGCTAATAAAGAAGGCCCTGCGAGGTCATACTATAAAACTAAATGACTCGAAAGGCCTCCAACAGTTCTAAGACGAACCGGGAATTGCATGAGGAACTTGAAGGTTCTGGGAGAACTACATCAGATTGACACGTATGAATCAATACGTACGTTAGCTAAAAGATTCAAGGGAAAGATAAGGGACGACTATGTGGATAAGGTGCATGAATACAAAAGGAAGCGACGGAAGCCTCCGAGGATTGAGGGGATGTTGGAATTCACAATGGATATGGTCGACAAGGCGGAGGAGGCCCTAAAGGGACAAGGACCGGAGGAACCAAGCATAATATATGCAGACTCACCCTCACGCCAATCCTCGTCGAGAAAGAAACTTGTGGGTCTGGTGATATCAGGAATAAAGACAACCAGAGAAACGGACGATGAACGCTGTTCGTTATGCCGCGGAGATCACCTTCTTCAGATGTGTCGATCATTCCTCAGCATGTCCACAAGAAAGCGAAAGCTGCTCTGGAGTATACTCGAGGCTTCTGCACTTCACGGGAGTTCTGACGAGCAATGGCAAGGCGTAACGGGGCGAAGTTGAGAGAGGAGAACACCAGACCAGTTTCCAAAGGATGAAGAGAGCAATCACTGGGGGCGCCTTCCAAATAGGCATACCACCTGACCACAAGCGACCTAGAATGAATCAATTTTTAGGCCATTATGCCACCACTGAAATCGGCAACTGATGGAATTAAATCGTGGAAGACTGAAACCGGTACAAGCACCATGGGGAAAAGGACAGGGAGTACACAAAACGTGCTGGTGACCACGAATAGAGGAAATCCGCATAGATGGGTCAGGGAAACCATAACCAACAACGGAATTGATGATCGGCGGGAAAAATCCAAAGATTGCGAGTTGTGACTACAAGGGTCCAGCAGAGTCGCACTTCCAATAGTGAAAGTCAGGGTGGAGGAGAAAAACCAAGAGGCGAAAAGAGCAGTGGTCACCGGAGCTCTCTTGGATTCAGGCAACAACCGATCATACTGCACTCATACCCTAGCTAACCGGCTGCAGGCCAGTTTCCCTCTCCATTGGCACGATCATGAAAGAAAGAAATAGTGTAAACACCGAAGAGATCAGTGTAAAAGTGGCTAGCGTAGGAGTAAGAGAGAGCCGATCCATCACTATCCCCAAGGTCATTGTTGTTGAGAATCTACCGTCTTCTCTGAGAGAGTCGGTCGCAGACACCCAAGACGTCACCAAGTGGGAACACCTCCGAGGTACTGTGCTACGCCAACCGCCGAAAAGAGTGGATCTCCTGATAGGTCTGGATGTACCACAACCACTTGTGCCGCTAGAAGTAAGGACCTGGAAGGACGGAGAGCCGTTTGCAACACGCACCCTTCTAGGCTGGCCTATAAATGGACCGCTTGCAGTGGTGAGCCGTGATCAACCACTTTAACAGAATGTAAACACTAAATTCGGAGACAAATCTGGAAAAACGAGTCAACCACTTCTGGGAATGCGACTCCGCCTACAGTAACGATGATCCCGATGTCTCTGTCGAAGACAAGAGAGTCTTGATGCAGTGGTCAACGCCAATTACTCAAGTGGACGGACACTACCAACTTCCCATCCCGCTTCGCCATGAAGAACCAGGACTCCCAGACAATAAGAAGCTTGCTGAACAGCGATTTGCAGGATTGAGAAGACGCCTCCTGAAAAACCTAAGGCTCTCTCACAGGAATCAAGAAGAGATGAGACGTCTAATCGACGAGTCCCACGTCAAGAACTCGCGGTTGCACCCAGGAAGACCTGGGATCTCCCACACCACCCTGTGTTGAATCCCAACAAGCCAGAAAGGTGAGAATAGTTTTTGATTGTGCAGCCGAGTATGAATCGATGTCGTTGAAAAGCCAGTGATGCAAGGGCCAGACTTTAACAACAAATTTATAGGAATCTTCATTAGATTTAGACAAGGAAAGGTGGCACTCATGGCTAATATTGGGGGCAACGTTCCACCATGTGCGAGAAGTACCCGAACATCGAGACGTCTCATGATTCTTATGGTGGACGGACGACCAGCTGTCAGGGGCCCCACCACTTACCGAATAACAGTACATCTCTTTGGAGGTGTGTGGAGTCCTTCATGTGGCGGGTATGTGCTGCAACGAACATTCCAAGATTACTGGGAAGTCAACCGTGGCGACATCAAGAAAGCGAATCATAATTTCTACGTTGACTATCTGCTTATCTCAGTAGATTCACCGGGGAAGGCAACGATAATTACCCATCGGCTGAGACAGCTGATGAAGAGGGGCGGATTCATACTTACGAAGTGGGTCTGTAATCACTAGGAAGTCCTCAAGGCAATTCCGCAGGCAGAGAAAGTCGTGGGAGTAAAGGAAGTAATTTTGAAAGACGACAGGCTCCCCACTGAACAAGCGTTGGGAATCTTGTGGGACCTGGAAAAGGACGAACTAGCGGTCCGGGTCAGCTCCATATATGACCCACTGGGACTCATCGCTCCGAGCGTCAGAAGAACAAAAATCATATTCCAAAATGAGTGTAGACGAGGTGTTGGGTGGGATGAACGAATGGCTGAACAAAACAGGGTGGCATGGCGAAGATGGCTTGATGAACTTCCTCACCTATCATGGGTACACGTTCCACGGTGCTACCGACCCGAGGATGCAAATCCAGTGGCTACAACTACACCACTTCTGCGACGCCTCCCAACAAGCGTATGGAGCTGTATCATATCTGAGGACCACGTGAGAAAATGGAACCCACCATATCTTCTTCGTGTGTGGCAGGGCCAAGATAGCCCCTCAAAATCAGCAGACCATACCTCGACTCGAGCTCTGGGCGGCAGTACTGACTGCCACGGCAGACAAACAACTGCGACGAGAACTAGAATTATAAATTGACAGAGCAGTGATCTGGACAGACAGTACGTCAGTCCTACAATACATACGAAACACCGTAAAACGCTTCCATTCCTTCGTGGCCAATCGAGTGGCAACGATACACGAAGACTCCAATCCAGAACAATGGCGCCACGTGATGTCGACACTGAACTCAGCCGACGACGCTAGTCGTGGACAACATGGAGCAGAGCTCAAAGAGGGGGGGTGGGGGGAGGGGGAGGCAGGTGGATTCGGGGACCTGCTTTCCTTCTGTTGGAAGAAGACAGTTGGCCAATAGTCCATTGAGGATTCCAGACCTCACAGCCGGAGACCCGGGGGTGAGGAAGGAAACCACGGTGCTGACGACGAACGCTGACCAGAGGGAGGGTATCCTCGATAAGCTATGAGCCAGGTACTCCTCGTGTCGTCGACTTCTGAAGAGCGTAGCGTGGATTAGAAGGTTTATAGAATGGCGGCTTGGGAAGCAAAAGAACAAACATCATCGAGAAAATCGGCTCAAGGTCAGCGAATTGGAATATGCGAAATTAGCCGTTTTAAGATTTATGCATAGGAAGGGATTCCCTCGAGAACTAGGAATGTTACAACAGGGACAACCCGTGAGAGGTAGCGACGTGAGTCGGCTGGATCCTCATCTAGACACGGAGGGTTTGATCAGAGTAGGCGGCCGACTGAAACATGCCGCTCACCACCCAGGCCAAAAGAATCCCATACTGTTGCCCAGGGACAACAGGATCACGGGGCTCATCGTGAGAGAGGTACACTTGACTAGAGCTGGACACTCAGGACGAGAACACACTCTTGCCATAATACGTGAGACATACTGGATACCTAAGTGTCGCAAATTACTCGACCGCACAATACTGACGTGTGTGACTTGTCGGAGGAGGAACTGGAGGCCTACCCAACAACGCCAAGCCGACCTGCCAGAAGTTCGAGTGCGCCCAGGTGGCCGGCCGTTCAACTACAATGGAATTGATTGCTTCGGCCCTTTTGTGGTTAAACAAGGCCGTGCCCGGGCGAAAAGATGGGGATGCTTGTTCACCTGCCTACCCACCAGAGCCATACGCCAAGAAGTCCTCACCTCACTAGACACAGACTCGTTCGTCAACGCCCTGACAAGATTCGCCTGCCGCAGGGGACCTCCCAAGCGTATTCGGTCTGACAGGGAACCAACATGATTGATGCTACCCGAGAGTTACGAGAGGCGGTGAGCGGCTACAACAACGGTGGTAAGGTCGGGAATGCCTTCCTACAGAAACAGATAGAATGGCAGTTCAATCCCCTGACAGCCTCTCATGTAGGAAGCGTGTATGAGCGATAAATCCGCACTGTAAGGAAGGTCCTCCAGGGAGTGGTGCGCACCCAGACACTAGACGATGAGCGCCTCAGCACTTTTTTCTGCACCGTAAAAGAGATCGTCAACGGAAGGCCCATCACCCAAGTGTCTGACGACCCAAAGGATCTAGAAGCACTAATGCCGCTTCAAATACTACGGTTGAACCCGGTGGCAGAAGCGTACCGGCAAAGATGGAAGCATGCCCAATTCACTGCGGACCAATTTTGGAAGAGGTGGGTAAAGGAATATCTCCCGACACTACGTCAGCAACAAAAATTCTTCAAAACTCGCTATAATCTCCACACTGGGGATATCGTAATCATCTCTGGACAACCCCTCCCTAGGAGTCACTGGATGCTAGGAAGAGTATTAGAGGCCCTACCGAGCGAAGATAGCCTGGTGCAAAGTGAAGACAAAAGACTCAGTGTTAATATGCCACAAAGAGACTCTGCCTGTTGGAAGGGGTCGAATAGCTTACCAAGTGAGATGGAGCTGGTAGCAGCTGTGTGACCGCCTGAGGGGAGACTATCGCCTTCTACTGTAGAGGCAACATCTTGAATCTCGTCAGCCAACATCTTCCTGCAGGACACTATATTTGTTCTCGTTGGTCTAAACCTAGACCCGAAAACGTAATCGCTCCTATGAGCGATTACACTTAGTTTTAGTTATTTCAACACTCAGGGTCTCGGAAAACAGTTCACCGAGTCTTAGAATTCAGTGCCTCAACGACCACGGTCCGTAAGCACAGATTTCTAAGCATTAGTTGAGGCACTTCATAGACCAGGGCCCAAATGAATATTCAACCCGCAAACGTTACAAATAGACAAACACTACTACTACAACTTTGCTGTCACTATGAATCGAATATGACGATCATCCAGTTATGAAACAATTATATGAGTTATTGAGGATGTTACCTTCATTAGTGAGCTCTGAGGTGACTCGATAGGCCGATATGGGTTCGGCGGGGCCTTCCACAAATGTTGCACGTGTGGAGGGCTACATCTAGTGTGGGAGGAGAGGCTGCAGTGTCTTTCCGGCGCTGGCAACTGTCTGCCTCAGTATGCAGTCGGGCTAACGCAAAGGTATTGACACCTTCTTGTGTGGTGCTTCTCCAAGCGTTAATGTGTGAAGTGTTCATCTCCCATGTGAGGGGGTCGATTTGGCACTTTTTCATGTTTGTGTTAAGACTAATCTTATACCTTTTTCCGTTCTCTGCCAGCGTTGCATTTACCATTCATTAGGCGACTGTAAAGTAGCTGCCTTGGCAGTCTACTGTCTTCCATGCAGGTAATTTAATGATTGTTTATCAGAACAAACTAAGCAGCAACACTTATAACAGTAACTAGATGAGCAGGTGCACACTCACTTAAGGCGACCCACCCTACAGTAATTAAATGAGATTAGACATGTACCAATAAAGGTCACAGTCACGAAGGGAGAAGTTCTCGCCACCGTGTGATGGGGGACCAGGCGACTTGATCTTGTTAATTCAAGAAACTGCCCTCCATCCAGTACTCCGACACCTGACCCAACACACCTGGCCAGACACACCCAGGGTGGTAATGATTAGGAAGCATTACCGACCGGCGTACCACGATAAGCGACATGACCCTGTGACCCACCAAACACTATACCCAGTGACCCCAAACCACCGCGCACCCGAGCAAGCACACCTGTTCATACTCACCCAGATTAGTGATAATTATGAGACGAGACCTGCCGGCCTGAGATCTCCAATAAAAGGGTGCTTACAACTCCCTCCAGGAGTGAGACAGAAGGAGACAGAACCCAGAGCCAGTCAGAGTCACACTTGGTTGCAAGTCGAGGTTCTGGAGGGGGATTTCCCTTTCCAGCACCGAGTCCCCAGCTGGCAGAGTCCAGCGCCCACTGGGACCACTCGCTCCAGCAGTACCAGACCCTGCAGTCAGAGTCCCCAGCTGCTGGGTGTCAAGGACTGGGACTTAGGGATAGAAATCCCTTGCCAGCCTAATCAGGATCTTATAAGAGGAAAGTCAAGAACCATGGTTTTCCGAGGGATAACAAACAACCGTTAGAGATTGACATCTCTTTACTATGAAAATAACACAAAACTCTGACACCACTCACACAAATATCAAATAGCAATTACGGGAGTCAAACAATTAATGGAATCAAACAATTAAGGGAGTCAAACAATTACGAGAATCAAACAATATATGGAATATTTCCTACGGCGATGGCCCGGTGGAAGGTTCCGTAGAGCGGGGATCCGCTCTCAAGGGGAAGGTCAAGGCAGCTTCCTCACTTGGCGTCGGCGTTGGCGGGCAAGGTCTTGCCACACAGGAAAGTCGCGGTGGCACAGACGGTGTGGATGAAGTGGCGATTACGAGGCAGCCGCACTAGTAGCTGGGAAAGGTGTCAGGATATTGACAGTCGATTTGTGAAGGTTTGGGGAAACAGCCCACGAGTCCAGAGCCTCAGATGAGAACAACCAGAATTTGAACGAGCAGTGGGGAAGCGCAGCTGTGGTGCTAGCTGGGTAGTGTCTGATTTGTGTGTTGAGGCAGCAGTGACGTTCTCACCTCCATCTACCCCCCACCCCAAGTAGGGGACGCGAACAAGCAAGCGGGCGGCGAACAACCATCCTGCTCGTTACAGCCCTGACACAGGGCCTCTCTCATGTCACACGTGAGTCATTGTCAGAGCGATCCATAGAGTGATTTACTCATGGTGGGACGTGCAACCATTTCATGTTTGTGGCCGGGAGTCATTGTCTAGTAACGTCATTATAATGATATATTAATGTGTCCATGTCATTCAGTTAACTATTAAATAGCTGTACTTAAAATTGTTGTTTAGAAGATTTCCCCTAAGAATATATTAATAATTGACTAACTAATCGGCCACGCCACCAACTTTCCTCACTTTACGATCCTATCACGAATTACTCTACCTATTTCTTCTATATGAGATTTCCCTCAACACAGTAACATGGACAGTCCAACGCACTTCTTCATGGATAATGGTAGCCTCGGTGCTCCGACAGTTGGTGTCAGCGAGAATACTGGCATTTGTTCTCTTATCTTCCCAGCGAACTCAGAGGATGGAATGCAGAATAAGTTTACGAAACTTTTCAAGTGCCTTGAGGTGCCTCCTGTATGTGACCCATGTTTCGCTGCTATACAGCAGGGTGGGGAGGACCACTGCTCGACACACATGAAAAATTGTAGATACTTTAAGCTCCCTACAGCTAAAGACATGAGTATGGAGTCTTCCATTGGCTTGAGATACAAATCTGATCTGGTGTTGAATTTCTTCATCAATGTCCGCGGTGGTGGACAGTTGAGAGCAAGGTACTGGAAGTGGGCAACATTAGAGATAATAGTACCGTTAAACTGGATGACTGGTAGAGGTGTGGCAGAACCAGAGGCAGAATGAAAGAGAATCTGAGTCTTATGTGCATTCATCTCAAGGCCGAAGTGTGCATCTGCATCTGCATAGGTGTTCAGGATCTCCTCTAGTACACGTTCAGTATGAGCGATGAGGGTGAGGTCATCTGCATACTGAAGTTCAGTGAATGAAGTGGCGGATACCTTTATTCCTGCCTGGAGTTATCTTATATTGAAAAGTCCCTTCATTCGATACTGGATGTTCACCCCACCGGCTAAATTGGCACTGCCACGAGTAAGGAAGGCAGCCAAAAATAATAGAAAATAATGTTGGTACTACTACACATCTGTGGGTGCCAATGTGCAGGACACAACCATTCATGCCATCGTGGAGTTGCCTCACAATGGCAATGACCTTAGTAAGGTCAATGTATGCCATGTACAATGCTATTCCCTGCACTTCTCCTGTATCTGGCAGGCAGCAAAGATATAGTCAGTGGTGCTATGTGAATGATCTAAACTCACATTGATATTCTGGGAGGAAATTTTCCGCCTCAAGAAGAAGTCTGTTTTGGAATTCGGCTATAATCTTGCCAGCTGTGGACAGCAGTGAGATCCCGCAGTAGTTCCCACAGTCTGACCGGTATCCCTTGTTGTTATACTGTTGGTAGTAGGTAGCAGGCAGCTATCAAACAGGGAGGTACTACCGCATGGGAAGATATTGGAAGCATAATGTTCTGTCTAATGGTAGACCCTGCTGCCATATGGCATCACAAAAATTGTGACCAAGTCCCAGGTTGCTGATCTGACTTTCTGTCTCATTTACACACAATTGTAGGGTTTCAATTGCTTATCTTAATATTGACAACAGAACATACATGTATTGTTTCTTACTATTGATTTTTGTTTTCATTTTTGTATTTCTGTATTGTTCTTTATTATTATTATTACTACAGTGTTGTTATTATTATTATTATTATTATTATTATTATTATTATTATTATTATTATTATTATTATTATTACATTTTCTCCCCCCAGGCCCCGATGTGGGTCAGTGACCTGTGCCCGGGTGGACTAATCCCCGTAAAAAAATTATATAAATAAAACAATATTGACGATGGAGATCATGAGGGATTTCCTCCTTCTCCATTTATTCTCTAGTAGAGATTGGAAACAGTTGGTAAGCACAGGTCCTCCTGCTTTTACACCTCGGCTGGGATTCCATCAGGTTCTGTGGCTTTGTTATTTTCCATCTGCATGATGGCAATAGCTTCCTCATCCAAGGATGGAGCATAGCTGAGATGAATCAGCTTTGGGTGCTGAGGGACCTGCTGGGTAGTCATGACATCCACATCTGCATCTTTAATTTTGGAGTTACCATCGGATTAGCGGATGGAGGCCACGCTGTGCCATGTAACGGCCCCCTGTCTCATCAACAGAACATATTATATAAATGGGTCAATACATCTGATATTATATTCAGATTCACCACCCTGTAACTTTCCACTGGCTATGAGGTGACATGTTCAATGCACGTGATAAGGTGTGCCCCACGGGAAGCTGCGTCATACTATGCTGAGTAAAGGCATAAGTAGCCGGCTCTCTGGCCACCTGAAGTGAGCAGTAGTTTGATATCCTTGACTAGAGGAAGACGTTATTTGAGAGCCGCAGTGGATGGCTCCGTCTTCCCTCTAGGGGGAACGACGTACCCATACCGTTCTCCTTCGATGGGTCACTACTGATCAGTCACTCAGATCAACTAATATCGAACGGACGTGATCTACGTTTATATTTACATAAACGCCGTCCTCTTTCTTGTTCACTCATATATAGTGGAACTTACGGTTGATCTACACTCAGGAATTATAGACATAATCCTTTTATAATAAAACAAGGAACTTCAATTGGGTTTCGTTACTAAAACCCCAATATCTAAAATATGTGAACAACCCGGTTAATTGTGGGATTAACCGACGGATTCAGCCATGAGTAGTTGGGCTATATATGATTTTAGCAGAATAGAAAAATTCACACATCCTGTGTTGATCCAATTTTTTTTTCATTTCATACACTATATTTTACCACTAATCATTCATTAGTCTGCGAAGTTTGTGCTGGACCATCAATTTCTTCTCAGGTGAGGGTATCAGTATTAAACCGAAACTTAGGGTTGTTCTGCCAGTTAGTGAGAGCAGCACGTTTACTAATGACAAGAGCTTCGATTTCCGGGTAGTTTTCATCAAACTAATCCTGGTGTTTTCTTTTGATGGGTCCGAGGGTCTCTTTACAGGTTTTTTGATGACAGTTTTGATGGGACCCCATTCGGCCCTGGGAGTTTGGTTGTTTGTTGTTGGGTTATTATCAGCCCCTCATTTAGCTGCTTTCTGAAAGCATGTGCTATTGCTGAATCCTCCAGTCACTTGATGTTAAAGCCTTTCCTGGAGGCTTGTTGCTTTCTTCGTTTTGAGGGGACATGAAGTGAGAGTTTGGCTCTGATGAACCGATGCTCAGTTTCACAGTGGTCTGAGCCACGCATGGCTCGGGTGATGAGGACATCTTGGCGATCTCTTTCTATGACAATGATGTAGTCAATGAGATGGCAATGTCTGGATCGTGGGTGTTACTAAGAACCCTTGAACTTGTCGGCCTGCCTAAATAAGGTGTTGGTGATAGCGAGGTTGTGTTCAGTACACTTGGTGGGTCGTTGAATTTACACTTGCGTACTCCATTTCTCCCTATGGTTCCCTGCCATATGTTAGCATCTCTGCCAACACTGGCATTGAAGTCACCTAGGAGCACAAACTTTCTTCTCTGGGGATAAAGGTTAACACTTTGTCAAGGTCGGGATAAAAGGTCGGCTTGATGTCATCCTCTACATCCAGTGTTGGGGTGTATGCACTGATGAAGAAGGCATGGCGTGAGTGATTCAGTGGGACTCTGAGCGTTAAGAGGCGCTCATTGATCCAAACAAGCATTTCAGTTACCGTATGGAGGATGGATTGGCAAATGGCAAAGCCAACTCCATAAATGCGGTTCATCTCCGCAGCAAGCGTACTCTTACTGAAGAAGGTATAGCCACAAGGGCAGTTCTTCTTTCAGGACGCTCATTTGTGCCAGCATCCAGGAGGGTCCAGATATTCCACACAGCGGCCATAAGAGGTTGTATAATTCTTTGTTTTTTGCTTTGATTTGTGATTATGATTATGTTTTCGACCGCATTAGGATGACCTTACTGGGTGCGGTTTCCCAAATGGGGTGAGCAGAGTGGTTCCTCGAAAGGATTGCTCAGTTTCACAGGCAGGACCGGATTGCACTGCTGCCTAGATCCCAGTGGATAAACGACCATCACATTAATGCCCCTCATGTGCAGAGTCGTAACTGGACACTCAAGCAGTCATCTCTGCCTTTCCCCGTCGTCATTCATCTGTTGCCATAGGACTTTTGTGGTTATAGGGGTTTTGATGATGATGAAAAATATGATGAGCTGGATGATGGCCGTGCATGAGCTGATTTATGTGGTGAGGCAGGAGCGCAGGCAGCATCCACATATCTTGTCTCTCCATTTTCTTGATCCAGTGGTGCAAGTAGTTGCAACGACTGGGGAGAGAGAGAGTTGCGATGGAATGCCGATAGACCTGTCCATCTTGCATTGACATCATCCGCCGGTGTAGTCGTTGGGGTCCCATGTTGGTCACCCCTTCCTCCTATATCGCCGTTGGTGTCTCACTGAAACTCTGTAATCATGCCTGCCTGATGCGGGGCTCCACCGCAGAATTTTCATTCGGGGCTTACCCCCATAGCTTTTCACCTATCAATATCAATCCCCAAGGCAGCGGGGCAGTGGTTGGTAGGCGCCAGGACGTGTCTACATGCCAGTGGGCCTATGCGCCGTCCCTCTGGGGCCCAAGGCTGCTCCAAGATCCCTTGGTGGTCTAGCCTAGGCCCATGAGGCACCCAGTTACCGTGTGTTGCCATAAGGAAACACATCAGGAGTCTTGACGGTGAAGAGGCTGTGTACTGGCAGAGGTAAGACTTACGCTAGGTTGCTTCTCTGTTCACCACAAGAGCGAGCCAGCAGCGGTAGGTGTTTGCTGTTAACACTAACTTGATGTGTATTGAATCCTTAAACTTTAAACACACACACACACACACACACACACACACACACACACACACACACACACACACACACACACACACACACACACACACACACACACACACACACACACACACACACACACACACACACACACACACACACACATACACACACACACACACACACACAGGAAAATTATGACTAAACCATACACAACTGATGTGATTAAAAAGAAAGCTGATTCAAACTAAGCTATGGTACAGTTACCTCAGTGAGTGAGTGAGTGAGTGTCAAAAGCGTATGCAGAACAATAGGCCCCTAAAAGCCTTTATACGAAAAGCTGTGTGAGGAATAATTTATATAAATTTACCAGTTGTTGATACTAATGAGCGTTATGTCCTACAGGGTGGCGGGGGGTGGCCGGCCGTGACAGCAATGGACCCATCTCCCACAGTCCTGTCCCCGAGGACGAACGTGAGTAACACTATCTCTCTTTATATATATATATATATATATATATATATATATATATATATATATATATATATATATATATATATATATATATATATATATATATATATATATATATATATATATATATATATATAAGCGGTTGGAAATTCCTATTGAGGTTTATTTAAATGGATGGTGATGTAGTGGAAGGGCCCCTCAGAATACCGAACCAGCACAAACAAAATTAAAGTATTTCTTGACCTGGACTGGTGTTCCTGAGATTGGGGTTACATAGACGCACTGGTGATGATATGACACTTGTATTACTCAATAACACCACCCTTGCAGCACTAAAAATATATATTAATTGCACAAGACACAAAAATTCCTTTGGATTAATCCCTCAACATATCTTACATCGCTAGACACCACTATTAATGGTACAATAATTCATTTGGATTAATCCTTTAATATATCTTACATCGCTGGACACCACGATTAATAGCACAATAATTCATTTGGATTAATCCCTCATCATATCTTTCATCGCTAGATACTACTATCATCAGCATAGAAAAATATGAATCTGGTTCAAATGTGACCTCACCAGGGTCGTGCTTCCCTAAGTTAAGACCACTAAAACTACCATTAGAACACAACCCGATGGAGCCTTAACTCAACAGCTCCTCAGCACATATATCCATAACATAGCATAGTGGTCTGGAAAATCCCACAAAATAATATTAAACATTAGAAAAATATTAGTTTCTTATTTACTCTACTGCACAAAGACCAAAGATTGCAACTAATAACCTGCACAAGAACATGGGTCAGTCATAATGGCCTGATATCATCAGAGCCCAAATCAGAATGCACATATATGAAACCCAAATATATGTATGAACAGAGAAAATCACTCATGACTCGTCACGGGGAGGCTGATCAGCTTATTTTTATTACGTTACTTCTGGATCCATTTGTCATGTGTGCTTTTCTACACAATACCCGTAACCGTGCTCAACAACACTGACCCAGAATACACCATTACTGTCAATTTGTACCACATGCATAGCACCAAACAATCCTTTAAAAGGCACTCCCACGTCTAGAGTGTAAGATCAACCATGAGGGTCGTCGACCTCACACCAGGACTTGGTTAGACAAATAACATACATCCATAGTTGAAGAGAAGAAGGTACCAAGCAGAAGAATCAGCACCGATACTCGGTGGGCATACAGTACTCACTAGCACCATGGGAATTTCTGCCTCCCAGAGCTCAACCTTTCATTCCACTCATCCTGCACATGTGGCAAACTTCTCTCCTAGTTACTTTATAGGAGAAGAGCGACAGAGTTAATCCTGCCCAGTTAGGTCAGGTCACCGTACAGCCAGGTGTACCTTGCCCCAGCTAGAGGAGAGATCTAGTTTTCCCTCCTAAAAAAATTATCATGACTATAATATATTCACTAGTATACTACGTAAAGCACAAGAACAAAATATACCATACAGAAAAATTAGGAAAAATAAGAATGAGCCAAGGTGGATGACCAAAAAAATTTAAACATGACATAGGAATAAAGAAAAGAATTTATAAGTAATTAATGGGCTGGAGGAGCAGCTCAAGAAATAGGTATAACAAACTATCTAGGAATGTTAAGAAAAATGTAAGGAAGGCAAAGAGGGACTACGAAATCATGATAGCAAGAGAATCCAAGGCGAATCCCAAGGTATTTTTCCAGGTATTGTTACGACCGTGTCGTATTTTTTTTTTTTTTTTTTATATAACATGCTCCCATGTTGTTCCATATTATTCCTGTAATGATGTGTTAAATTTACTGATATATATTCTAGTCACCTTACCCTGTGCTGTTAAGGTTTTAACTGTCATTATTTGTTCAAGCCCATCTTATTTCTTTATTTAGTATTGTAACAAACATTCTTTGTTCTCTAACGACCATCTGCATAGTTAAACGACCCACCGGCGGGTTTTGGGCGGGAATTGGCCTTATATATAGGACCCACCAGCTGACCGAGTATAGTTCAGTCCTCTTGTAATACAGTTCACATCCTTTGAGTGACACTCGTCACCTGTTACTTATACTTAATATATTTGTGTTGTTCTTGTCGCCACCAATGTGGTATATCTATGTGAGTACCTATTTATGTCTCTATTTATGTCCATCAGTATTTGCTTAGTTACATTTAAGTAATTCAGTGTTTCACGTTAGTTAATTTCAGTGTTAGTTTTTATATGTTTATGCAGTGTTAACGTAATCCAATGCTTTATTTTTATTATTTTGATGATTCGATGTTTAGTATCATTTGTCTTAAAAATTTCGATGGTGAATCAATTTGTTGTGACAGCCTACGAGATTGTTTATTGTGTTAATATTTAATCAAGTTCTTAAAGGTACACATTATTTATTTTTATTCCCTTTTAATTTACTTCACTTTTTTGTTTGGTTACGCCTAGAACCTGGATATTTAAGTAAATTAATAGACGGCGTAACAGTTTTAGCGATCTTGCCAGGATTCACTAACGACCTTTTGACAATTGTGATTTTTTTCTAAGCATGCTGATGGATTTGTTTTGAGGCATGGTAGGACTAACAAGGGTAATTTTGTGCGTAATAATTTTGTGCATGACAGGAGGCGCTGGGACTTGTTCGCCACTTAATGGGGCGTCCTAATTTTCTAATTTACTTGTAGTTTCTGTGGAAAGCCGGGTCGTAAGGCGGATTTTTGTTGGACAAGGATGCAGCCAAATAAGGTGAAGCACGAGAGGTTGCAGTTTCGGTTCTCGCCTCACGTGACTTTAATCTTTTCCAGGAGAGTTTTCCGAAGGACCCAGACGTTGGTACCTTTCGTCCCTTTTTGTCACAAGGCTCATCATAAGTTGGTGTCGAAACACCAGTCACTATTTTGAGTGACTCGGGTTGTCACCAAACTCTCATCAAAGAGGGTGTTGTTGCGACGAGGAAGACTGACAAAACGTCGTTTTGGGCGCCCTCTGGGGTAAAGGTGCAGCTCCTTTGGTTTTTCAGGTATTGCTAAACGTAGCCGGTGTGCACGAGCTTCCTGTTTTAGTTCGTGTCAAGTCTCCTTGATGCTAGAGTGGACCTCATACTCGGTAACGATTTGCTGCAACAGCTTGTAGATGATGTGCCCGGTGTTTTCCCTTTGTGTGCTGTGACTCGTTTTATGTTAATGACTAATGATCATAATGTAACTCCTGATGTAGACGATTCACTGTCCTTAGGACTCTATGCTTGCCCAATTGCTTCCCAAGACATTTCTTCCGCAGTTAATGCTGTGACCAGGAGAGTTGCTTTAATAGCTGCGCAAGAGCAAGACGATTCATTACGGCTCTTGTTTGTCCTGGTGTCAGATCCTGCCAATGTTTCAGGCCTTACCACGAGATATTTCAGTCAAGACGGTGTTTTGTGCCGCCGCTGGCTCCCACCGACTATGTCAGAGGAAGACGCGGACTGGGCGTCTATCACTCAAATAGTCCTCCCACACACTTAGACATGTTCTAGCTCTGGCCTATGACGGTCGCTATTCTGGACATCAAGGTGGACGAAAGACGTTCAACAGGCTGGCCAGAAAGTTCTATTGGCCAGGTATGAGGAGAGATGTCACTAAATATTGTAAGTACTGTCCTTTTTGTCAAAAGGTAGGCAAAGCCAATCGTGCTATTCCACCTTTTCCACTTGTAACAATACCTCACGTACCTGAGCCCTTTACAACAGTACAGTGATATTGTAGGCCCTCTGCCTAAAACTTCTAGTGGGTTTGAATATTTATTTAGTCATTGATACCTCCACTAGGTACATGCATGCTGTATCTCTTAGGAAAGTTACTGCTAAGGCCCTTGTTAAATGTTTGCTTGACCTGTTTAGTCACTTTGGGTGGCCGTACCTTGGTCAAACGGACGGTGCTTCATATGTAGTAGGAAAAGTTTTCAAGGAAGCCCTAACAGAGTTGGGAATAGTTCATTATTAAGTAGTAGTGAAGAGAGCACGAGTGATAAGTTTAGTAGGAGATGTTAAAGAAAAGCTTCTAAGTTGTTGGAGCCTTGCCGCTGACCATTTTTTGCAGTCCAAGACATGGTACGACAAGCATGCCAGACACAAGAGTTCCAGATAGGAGATCAAGTACTCATTCTCTTGCCGAGACATGGACAGCCGGTCCATGTGAAGTTCAGTGGGCCATATAGTGGTGAAGAAGGTAAGCCCCACGAAATATATTATCTCTACCCCTGACAGGCGCCGACTACAGCGCTTATGTCACATCAACACCAAGCTGTACCACACACGCCCAGCACCCCCATTTGTTGCTGATGATCCAGTTCCCGTGTATGCCATTGACACTTTCTTGATAGACGGTGAGAAAGAAGAGGAAAAAGAAGGGAAGTCCACTCGCCCTGTCATCAGTCAGGGTTTGGCAGTGCAACTCCGTGGAGTTGCAGAAGCTACAGCGTCTACCGGGACACCAGAGAGCTGACGGGCTGGCCGCCATCCAACAACATCCTCCTGTCTTCCAAGACAGGCCTGGCTGTACCACTGCCGTGGTGCATGATATTGATATTGGTTCTGCTAAGCCTATCAAGCAGGCTCCCTACCAGCGAGTGATCACCAGTCACTCTAGTACCGAAGAAGGACTGCACTCTTCGATTCTGCATCGACTTCCGCACGGTCAACGCCGTCATCAGCAAGGACAGCTTCCCTCTACCAAGAGTCGACGACTGCATCGAAGCAATTGGGAACTCCAAGTTCCTCTCTAAGATTGATTGCCTTCGAGGGTTTTGGCAAGTCCCATTGACCCGTCGTGTTAAAGACCTCTCCAGTTTTGTGACATTAGGTAAGACCTATAAATTTAATGTTATACCTTTCGGGCTCTGCAATGCCCCTACTACATTATCAAAAGCTGATCTCACGGCCAATTGGCGCTCTCTTCACTGAATAAGAAAATGTAGGACTTGTTATAAGCTTTTGCCAAGTCCGAATTTGTTTGTGCTCCACTTTTGTAATTGGGATATATAATTGGGTTGGAAACTTGCTCCTCCCACAGCAAGGTGTGACACTATATCTCCGATGCCTGTTCCATGTAACAAACGACAAGTCCGCAGTTTTTTTTTTTGTTGTGTGGGTTATTACCGGAGATGTATTTGTAATTTTGCCGAGTTGGCACTACCCCTTACTGATTTGTTGAAGGGTAATATTTTTTGTTGGACTTCAAGGTGTCAGAACACTTATGTCATATCAAAATTTGTGCAAGCAAAATTATATTTTATGGGGAAGTGTTACGACCGTGTCGTTTTTTTCTATATATATATATATATATATATATATATATATATATATATATATATATATATATATATATATATATATATATATATATATATATATATATATATATATATATATATATATATATGCTCCCATATTATTCCTGTAATGATGTGTTAAATTTACTATTATATATTTTAGTCACCTTACCCTGTATTGTAGCAAGCATTCTTTGTTCTCTAACGTCCATCTGCATCGTTAAACGACCCACCGGCGGGTTTTGGGCGGGAATTGGCCTTATATATAGGACCCACCAGCAGACGGAGTTTAGTTGAGTCCTCTTGTCATACAGTTCACATCCTTTGAGTGACACTCATCACCTGTTACTTATACTTAATTTATTTGTGTTGTTCATGTCGCCACCAATGTGGTATATCTATGCGAGTAACTATTTATGTTCATTAGTATTTGCTTAGTTACATTTAAGTAATTCAGTGTTTCACGTTAGTTAATTTCAGTGTTAGTTTTTATGTGTATGCAGTATTAACATAATCCAATGCTTTTTTTTTATTCTTTTGTTTTGATGTTTAGTATCATTTGTGTCTTAAAAGTTTCGATAGTGAATCAATTTGTTGTGACAGCCTACGAGGCTCTTTATTGTGTTTATATTTAATAAATTAATTTCTTAAATGTTTACTTTATTTTTATTCCCTTTAAATTTACTTCACTTTTTTGTTTGGTTACACCAAGAACCTGGATATTTAAGTAAATTAAGAGACGGCGTTGTAGGTTATGTATCTATGCTACTGTGCCAAGTAGCAACCTTGTAAATAAGCTACTGTGCCGAGTAGCATCTATGTATATAATTACGTGGCAACACTGCACGTGTTATGTGGCAACATTGCCCCGAGGCTGCCATATGGCAAGGCAGTCTCAGTCTGACTGTGTGAGCCGTGCATGGCACACGCTAGTCACCACTTGTATTTCTCCTATCCCTTAATAAGCGGACTTCAGTGTTACCCGGTGTTTCCCTACCCATCACTGCATTCTTCAGGGAACACTTGTAACCTTCAGGCTTAACAGCATATAGGACAAAGGTCAAGGAGAAAGTGGGACCTTTAAACTCAGAGAGGGGAAGTGATGGATGATAGTGAGAAAATAAGCAAAATATTAAACAGCTACTTCTTATCCGTTTCCACAGAAGAAATTCACCAGTAAATTCAAGAGGTGGAACTGATATTTAGGGGATATGGAGAAGAGAAATTATAGAATATCACTATCAGAAAAAAGGATGTTCTTAAGAAGATAAATAAATTAAAGACAAAATCCCCAGGGCAGGATGAAATTTTCCCTCGAGTTTTGAAAGTGTAAGGAACAGATTAGCGGACCTCTCGTAAATTTATTTCCAGAATTATTAGACACAGGAGTTGTGCCAGACTTGTGGAAACAGGCAAATGTAGTACCCATATTCAAAGGGAGTCAGAGCATCGGCGTAAAATTAAGGCCGATTAGTTTGACGTCAGTAGTGGCGAATTTTCTTGAATCAATTATAGCAAATTGCATTCGATTGCATTTGAGAAAAACAAATTAATCTACGACTATCAACATGGGTTTACAAAGGTTAATCTTGTCTAACAAATCTGCTGACGTTTTCTAAGGAAATTCTTCGAGGTTGTAAATAATGAGGAAAATTACGATGTTAATTACTTTGTTTTTAGCAAAGCGTTTGACAGAGAACCGCATCAGTCTTCTGAGAAAAGTTAAGGCTCATGGTATCGAGAGGAAAGGTTTAAATTGGATAAAATCATGGCTTACTGATAGAACACACAGGGTCAGCGTAGATGGTGTCCATTCTGAGTGAGGCTGTGTAACCAGTGGGGTTCTCCAGGGGTCAGTACTGGTCCCACTGTTGTTCATAATCTGCATAAACGATCTAGATACTGTTATCAGAAGTGACATGAGTAGAGCTGTGTAACCAGTGGGGTTCCCCAGGTGCCAGTACTGGGCCCACTCTTGTTCATAGTGTACATAAACGATCTAGATACTGGGATCAGCAGTGACATAAGTTTGCGGATGGCACCATAATAGGGCGGCAGATTAATTCAGGGCAGGATGCAAATGCACTACAGGAGAATTTAAATAAACTGCAGGAGTGGTCAGAAAATGGCAAATGAACTTCAACACCAGCTAGTGCAGCGTACTTAATATTGGAAGAACAAATACTGTCAATGTATACAGCCTTAACAACAACAACCTAGATAAGTCGACATGTGAAGGAGACGTAGGGGTACTTGTAAGCCCAGACCTATGGCCTAGAAAAGTGTTAATTTTCGAAATAAAGAAAACAGAGTATTAGGTTTTATACCTACAAATGTAAGTAATAAGAGTGCAGAGGTCTTATTGCAACTATATCTTGCTCCAGTCAGGCCGCAACTCGATTATGCTGATCAGTTCTGGTGCCCTTATTATAGAATGGATATCAATTCATTGGAGTCGGTGCAGCGCAGAATGACAAAAATGATTCCGAGACTTAGAAACCTTCCATAGCAACATAGGTTAAATAAACTAATCTTACATTCCGTAGAACGATGAAGAGTGTGGGGAGATATGATAGAAGTATTTAAGTGGGTGAAAAGGAATCCATAAAGGAGATATAGACAGTTCTTTTAATATCCTAGCAGGATAGGACTCGTAGCAACGGATTTAAGTTGGATAAGTTTAGGTTTAGGAGGGAGATTGGAAGGAACTGGTGCACAAATAGGGTGGTAGACAAGTGGAACAAGCTAAGCAACTGTGTAGTAAGTGCTGGAAAGCTGGGAAGTTTTAAAAGGAAGCTAGATAAATTCATGGATGATAGAGTGGTAGTAACTCGGCAGGAGCTGCCATGCACAGGCCAACCCTATCTAAACAATGTGTGCAGTCGAAATGGACTCGGTTGAAAGCGCCTTCAAGATTATGAAGCCACGTGGATATTCTGTCGACGAGTGAGTCTCGACTTGTCTGCTTGCCATGAGGGAAAAGCTAAGAGTGACCAGCGCATTCCACCAAGTACGCCAGCCGGTCTAAGGGACTACTTAATTTTAAAATCTTAAACTATCCCCTGATTGTCCTCTATTTATTTTTGGGAAAGTTTAGCACTATTTTAATATCCATTTACGTTATTTAATTCCAGATACAAACGTCCTCTATGGCTTTCCGGTAATTATATTATTAATTCGTGACCGCATGGGGCCATTCACTTTCATATTTTAATTATGTCCTAAGGACACACACATAACATAATTTGGAATGGAAAACTATCCAAGATAATTTTTTTTAATTTGATGAAGTGCATTTAATATTTGTAGGCCTATGAAACGTGCCAGTTAGTTCCTGACACCTCCCCTTGGCTGCTTGAGGGCGCTGCGCGAAGGCTTTGTTTAAACCTGCCATGCGGTATGAGAGTTAATAACCGCCCTACTTATGGTTCCCTGTTCGTCAGCATATATATATATATATATATATATATATATATATATATATATATATATATATATATATATATATATATATATATATATATATATATATATATATATATATATATATGTGTGTGTGTGTGTGTGCAACACACGGTAATTGGGTGCCTTGTGGGCCCAGGCTATCCCAGCAGGCGATCTCAGAGTAGGAGTGGGCCCCAGACAGGCGGCACACAGACCCACTTTTATGTGGACACGTCCTGGCTAATACCAACCACTGCCCAGGTGCCTTGTGGAATAGCTTTGGTAAGTATAAGGCTACGGGAGTAAACCCCAAACAAAAATTTGTGCTGGAGACCCACATCAAGCAGACTTGCTTACAGACCTCCAACTAGACCCCATCGGTGGGATAGGTGGAAGAGGTGACCAACATGGGAACCCAACGACTACACCGGGGGAGAAGGCAATGCATGATGGACAGGCTACTACGGCGAAACCCAACAAACTGGGCTATGTACTGCCCATTGCAACTCTTCCTCTCTTCATTTGTTGCAACAATTGCACCACTTGATCAGGAATAGGGAGGGCCATGATGTGTGGTTGAGTGTGGGCTCCTACCTCACTACATAAATCAACTCAAGTGCAGCTATCATCCAGCTCATCATACTCCACATCATCATCAAACCCTTATACCCCAAACGTCCCATGGCGACGGACGAGTGGCGACGGGGACAGACAGAGATGACTGCCGGGAGTCTCTAGTTACAACTCTGCATATGCGCGTTACAGATAATATGGTCGTTTAAGCACTGGGATCTAGGCAGCAGTGCAATCTGGTGCTGTCTATGCGACTGCTCAGCCCTCCTAAAGACCCACTCTGCTCACCCCATATAGGGAGGGGGCTAGAAAAGGTGCCCTAAACATAGCCTACCTAAAGAACCAACTTGACTGGGCAACTGCACCCGACAAGGTCATCCTTATGAGGTCGTAAACCGAATTACAATTACAGATCAAAACAAAAACAAACTATACAACCTCTTATGGTCGCTGGGTGGAATGTCAGGACCTTTCTGGATACTGGCACATATGCACGTCCTGAAAGAAAAACGCCCTTGTGGCAAAAGAGCTGGCTAGATATAACATCGATATAGCAGCCATTAGTGAGTCCCGTCTACCAGACTAGGGTCGACTCACAGAACAGGGTTCTGGCTATACGTTCTTCTGGAATGGTAAGCCAGCTGAAGAGAGAAACCGCATATATGGATTTGGCTTTGTCATCCGCCAATGCATCCTACACAGGCTAACTGAAATGCCTGTTGGGATCAATGAGCACCAAATGATGCTCATAGTCCCACTGAATCACTCACGTCATGCCTTTTTCATCAGTGTATACACCCTAACACTGGATGCAGAGGATGACAGACATCAAGGAAGCCTTTTACGCCGACCTTGACAGAGTGCTAACCTCTATCTCAAGAGAAGATAAGGTTTTGCTCCTTGGTGACTTCAATGCCTGAGTTGGTAGAGATGCTGATATTTGGCAGGGAATCATACGGAGAAATGGACTAGGCAAGTGTAATTCCAATGACCTATTCCTCCTCAGCAAGTGTGCTGCACACAACCTCACTATCACGAATGCCTTGTTTAAGCAGGGCGTCAAGTTAAAGGGTTTGTGGCACACCCACGATCCAGACACGGGTATCTCATTGAATACATCATTGTTAGAGAAATAGATCGCCGAAATGTCCTCATCACCCGGCAATGCGTGGCTCAGACCGCTGCAACGCTGATCATTAGCTCCTCAGAGCCAAGCTCTCACTTCACGTCGCCCCAAAACGGTGAAGGCAACAAGCCTGCAGAAGAGGTTTTAACACTTAGGCCCTAATTGAAAACGGTTATTTGAGCCTGGAATTTGAGCTCGGTTCAGGCCTGCAAATAAAAAATTCATCGATCCGAGGTTTCCTGCAGTGGATTACCCATATTCAGAACATCGATTTGTACCCCGGATTGGGTAATCTGTTGCATTTTCTTCAATTACGAGCAAAGATTCGAACACTGAAACTCCAGCCAATCACGTTTCAGTAACACCATTACGACAGCCAATCATCATCGAAAGTAATGTTCACAAGATTATGGCGGTAACTATGGCTCGAAGAGTTCTTATGGAGGAGAAATCTCTCCTTGCACATCAAAAAGTTACTTTTATTACTATAATTGCAATCAAATTATAATGATTTATGATACTGTGTTATAATGTGGCTGTGTTGTTATATGATAACAAAGAAATTCATAGAGGAAGAACAATTGCTTACAAATTGTAGATATAATCCGGGACAGGTTTCAATATTCATAACCAAAGCAAGATGAATAAATACAAAGCGTAGTAACCTGGCTAGGTTCGGTTAGGTTAGGTTTCTTTCTGTTCTTTTAACCCCCACATTTCCCCTGGTTAGTTATGTTAAGAAAGACTTTCCTTTATTAATACATTAAAATCTAAATGCAATGAGCATTGATTCAATTATATTGAAAATACATAAAAATAGTTTTCCTAAAGAAAAACACTCAAAATAAAGAAGCGTCAGCGTTATTTACTTATACTTACTTGATCTTTATGGACCCTAAACACGAAAGAGTTGCAACACATTACCATAACTCATTCAGTAACCAGAATTTTTCTTACCCGGAAACTATTCGTTGCGAAGAATCTCAAAGCAATCATCAGCTGATGAATGGGAGGTAGAGGTGAACCATAGCCAACCGAGTGGCAAAATAATAATCATAAAAGTAATGACTAAACACTTATTTAAATTATCAAACTACCGTGGACAACGTGGTTATCCAACACATGTAACTCATAAGCAAGTAAGTTATTTTACTGTGGAATTCTGAAATATGACTACCCACAATCTCACATAAAAATCACTATATAATACATGGTGTTCTTAAAAGTCGAGCAAGGTTTACACGTTATACCACTAGAAATGTACAATAAGAGAGTAGATACTTATCTTATGACTGCTAGCCCATGACTTTAGAAGAGGGGTCTGAGATGTAAAACTAAGCGACCAGAGGTGGGCAGAAATGATGTCATAAACAAAAGACGTTCAAGTTGTGAATCCGCAAATAGCTATTGAACATTCACTCATTCATTAGTATACGAGACTAATACAGTAAACATCACTTTGTTTCACTAAACACATCGAAACTAATGTTACTATATTCACGAATAACATATTGTATCTAAATTTTAATTTCTATTAAACTACCTCAAATAAATCAATGCATTACTTTTTATGCTTCATTGTCCACACAACGAATCATTCCAAGTTCATATGCCGACCAGTGATCTATTCATTGGTTCTCATTCCGACACTCGTAACATCTCTTCCCTTAATTTAAAAGTTTAAGAAGCCCTGAATAAACTTTTAATTAACACGAGATAGAGTGTCAGCAAGAATATCATCACAGCCCTTTATGTGATTGATTTCTATATTATAGGGTCGAAGAGCTAATGACCACCGTAACAGTCTCTGATTCTTAATTCTCATTTTATGAACAAAATGAAGTGGATTATGATCTGTATAAGCCATCACTGGATAAGGTGATCCACTTACATCCACCTCAAACTTTTCCAGAGTTAAAAAAAAGGGCCAATGCTTCTTTTTCTATCATGGCATATCCACATTGGTGGTTTTTTTCAGTTTGGCCGACAAATAACAGTTCGGGTACAATATTATATTTTTTGTAATTTTTGCATTAACACGGCACCTACTCCTGTGTCAAACGCATCCGATTGTATCACAACCTGTTTCTTAAAGTCTGGGAGTTGCAGTACAGGAGCCATCGCCAACAACCCACGGACCTTTTCGAATACTGCTGGCAGTCATCAGTCAACACAAACTTTCTTTTGAGGCTGACCAGATCTGTCAGGGGAGTGACCACCTTGGCAAAGTTCTGACAAAATCGCCTGTAGAATCCAGCCATCCCGAGAAATCTTCTGAGAGCCTTTAGATTGTGAGGTGCGGGTACACTGAGAATAGAGGCTACCTTGACATCAATTGAAGCAATTTTCCCTTGTCCAACGACATGACCAAGGAAGATTAAGGTGGCATGTCCGAATTCACTCTTGGGTAGGTTTACGGTGAAGTTGAACTCTGCTTGACGAAGGAAGAGTGTACGGAGTTGGCCAATGTGTTGTACCCATGTGTCACCCACGACGACCAGATCATCTAGATAGGCATACACTCCCTGCAGTCCTGATGTCACTATATGTGTCGCTTGCTGAAATGTTGCTGGTGCTCCTTTGAGGCCGAAGGGCATAACTTTGTATTGCCACAGCCCCTCCGCAGTGACAAAAGCTGAAATCTTCTTTGCTTCTCCCTTAGAGTTTGATTTGGTAGTAGCCTTTGGAAAGATCCAGCTTGGTGACAAATGATGCTTAACCCGCACTATCGATAATGTCGTCGATGAGCGGCAATGGATATGGGTCAGCACGTGTCACCAGATTGACCTTCCTGTAGTCAGTACACATACGGACACTTCCGTCGGACTTAGGCACCAGCACACAGGGTGACGCCCATGCACTACTGCTCCTCTCAACTAGGTCATGTTCCAGCAGATACTCCATCACCTGCTTTAGCTTCTCCCTCTTATCAGGGCTCATTCGGTAGGGTGCTTGCTTGTTGGGAGATGTGCCAGGCAGCGGTACCAGGTCGTGCTCCAGCAGAAAACACTGGCGTGGCACATCTTCGAAGAGTGGCTTGAACTCCTACAACAGCTGCACCACATCCCGAGACTGTTGTTGTGAAAGATGGAATAATTTAGAGGTAGGGTCACACAGTCTACTGGAATTACAGATTTTTATGGGGACATCCACTTGGAAATCAGTGTCTGGGACCACCTCCTCTCCTGCTGTAACCTAACAAACCACTTCACTCCTACCAAAATACAGTTTCAACCTGTTGATATGAGTCAGTCTCTTTATTTTTCTCTTGCCTGGAGTCGCTATGACTTGGTTGAGGTCATTTACTTTCTTAACTACAGTGAATGGACCCTCATATTTAGCTTGTAGGGGATTTCCTTACAGGGGTATGAGTGCTAAAACCCTATCTCTAGGCTTAAATTCTCCAACTTTTTCATTTTCCCCTGAACTTCTGACAGATTTTCACGAGCAATCTCACCTACTATCTTCGGTTTTTCTTTAAACTTCTCTACATACACTGACAAAGGAACTTTTATCTGATTGCTTAATCTTATTCAACTTTCCTTCAACACGGTCATTGGACCTCTTACAGCTTGACCAAAAATCATTTCAAAGGAAGTGAATGATAGGGAATCTTGGAGACTCTCTCTAATGGCAAACTACATAAGTGGCACTCCATCCCATTCTTTATCAGACTCCATACAGTATTTCCTAAGCATAAATTTAAACGTCTGGTTGAACCTCACAAGGGCACTTTGGGTTTGAGGGCGGTAAGCAGAAGCTAACTAAGTATTGCGTAATACCTAACTCATTCATCACCTGATGGAAAAGGAATGAAGTGAAGTTAGTTCCCTCATCCGAGAGTACAACTCTTGGAATGCCATATTGAGCTAAGAAGTTAGTCAGAGCCTTTACCACACTCTTTGCTTTGATGTTTCGCAATGGCATAGCCTCTGGGTACCTGGTGGTAGTACACATGATTGTTAACAAATATTGGTGGCCACGTCGAATTTTTGGGAGAGGACCTACATAATCAATTATAACCCTGCTGAATGGCTCATCTACCACAGGAATGGGTTTTAGAGGAGCAGGGCTTATGACCTGACTCGGTTTACCAGCCATCTGACATTCATGGCAAGTTCTACAGTATCTGGCAACATCACCTTTTATTCTAGGCCAGTAAAAATGGGACAACGTCTTCTTGTATGTTTTCCTAACTCCTAAATGTCCTCCCAAAAAGTCGGAGGCTAACTTCAAGATTTCTCCCCTGTGACACCTGGGAATCAAAACCTGATGCACAACATTCCCCTCATCAGTAGGATCAGATAAAGGCCTGAACCTCCTCATAAGTAACCCTGAATCCATGTAGTAACAAACAGGCAAGCGAGCCGCTTCTTCCACATCTACAGCCTTCCTATATAGTTCAGCTAATTCGGGGTCACTCTGCTGATCATCTATCAGCTTTTCCCTAGTGACAGGTACTTTCTGAATGGTAATGTTGTCACCAGAAAAGAGATCAGCTTCAGATTTTGGGGAATGAATGTTAACCGAATCCCTAGCTTCACTCACATCTCTCCCACCTGTCACTATCAAATGAATCATCCTGACTGCCAAACAGATTCTCAATACCTAAATCATTTACATCATTGCCAAGTGCACTACTATCAGCAATACATAGCTTAGGGTCAACTGAAGGAGCGGTCTGTACCTTATTCCGAAGAGTCTGGCTCCTTGTGACTGCACATAAAGGAAATATATCTGGATAGTGTTCTTCAATTAAACCAGTATTATTCTCCACTGTAGGAGTCGAAGATACCACAGGATCTGGCACCACGCTGGCTCCTGCACTATCATTACCAAGCAAAAAAGTAGCCCCTGTCACAGGAAGAGAATCTTGAACACCACTAGTCACCCAAACAGTCACAAGTTGAGTTCTTAAATACACCCTACACAAACGAACGTGATCACTCCACCGACACCCTTAAGCACCAAATGCCCTTCAGTATAGAAATCTTCCACGCAGGGAACAGATCCTTTCAACAGAACAATGTGAGATGCACCTGTGTCACGCAAAATCTCCGCAGGGTACTGATCACCTGATTCTTTAACTGCAACCTAACCATCAAACATGTAAGGTTCAAGAGAATCCTCCTTTGGGCGATTACTAATTAAGTTTTGTCAAACTTCTCCAGAGGTCCGAATGAGAGCACTGGCTCTTCCTTCTTTGCTTTCAATTTAGGGCAATTCCCAATCACATAACCTGGTTTCTTACAGTAAAGACAGACAAATGCTTTAGTCTTGGCATATGTCTTGGAAAGCTCATCTGAGTTTCCACGAAAATTTACTTTACTAGAAGAAGCAGTACTACTATCCTGCCTACCACCATTTTCCTTGGTTACAAAACTTTCCACCTGAATTATTTTGAGATTTAACAGGATGTGAATACGGGCATAACTATCAGCTAATGAAGCAGCTTTATGAACATCGATAATATCTCTCTCCCAAGTACAATTGTATATCTCTCGGAGTGGCTCTTTTGAACTATTCTAAAATCACCAACTGAACAAGTTCCTCAAAATTTTCTACCTTGCTAGACTTTATCCACCTTCCACACATTTTACTCAATGAATAAACAAATTTTATATACGACTGTGCATCAGTCTTTCTCATAGTCCTAAATTTCACTCTACAGTATATGTTTCAGGAATGAGTTCATACACCTTAAAAATTTCTTCTTTCACTAACTCATAACTACGACAAATTTCACTTGAAAAAGTCAGAAATGCTAAACGAGCTGACCCAGTGAGCACACACGAGTCATAACAATCCACGACGCTTCAGGTCACTGAAAAGTCTTTGCAATTTCCTCAAACTGCATGAAAAACTCTTTTTGATCCTTTTCGTCAAAGACAGGCATAAGTCTAAAATGTTTTGTCACATCAAACAATTTTGTCTCAGATTCTAAAGACAATGCCCTTAAGTCTCGTCTTCTACTGCAGCCTGTGCTAACGCTAATTCATGCTGCCTTTCACGCTCTTTCCCTTTCTTCACTTTCCTTCGAAGCCAACTCATGCAACTTATCCCTGTCTCGTTCTTGCCTTTCATGCTCCAGTTCTAGCTTTGTTAACTCTAACTGTTCCCTGGGATCAAATGCGCGACAAAGTCACTTCCCCCCCTCGGTAGCACCTCCTCATTCACTTCCTTGGCTCTGTTGATACTCAATTTCATATGTATCAGCAAGTCTCATCCTATCATTCTTTCGAAGTGCACAGTCTTTCAACATTTTCATGGATGGATTCTCAACAAACTCCTCAACATCAAAAGTAGCCATGATTAACCGATACCGAATGTATAAATCTAAATATTCCCAATTGTTAATGAGTGATAAAGGGATCTATTTTGGCACGGTCTCCAAATTGTTATGACTTTGGCCTCTTAGGTTGTAACAAGGCAATTCAAATTCAACTTCTCTTTGTAGTATTCTTAAAGTTGAGTTAACTCTATCATTATGATTATCTTTGTATCGAAGGTAAAAGCAATAGATCCCACCAAAATCATCACCTCATTACTATGGGGCATATTGAAAATCATGAAATAAATTTAATTACATATATTAACAAACAAAAAATAAATACATTAGTTATGTACACAAATATAACAAAGACAAACTAAAGCTGATCAAACAAGTGACTCAATCGAGTGACAAAATAATAATCATAAAAGTAATGACTAAACAACGTGGTTATCCAACACACGTAACTCATTAACAAGTAAGTTATTTTACTGTGGAATTCTGAAATATGACTACCCACAATCTCACATAGAAATCACTATATAGTACTTGGTGTTCCTAAAAGTCGAGCAAGGTTTACACGTTATACCACTAAAATTATACAATAGGAGAGTAGATACTTATCTTATGACTGCCAGCCCATGACTTTAGTATTGGGTTCTGAGAGGTAAAACTAAGCGACCAGAGGTGGGAGGAAATGATGCCATAAACAAAAGACGTTCAACTTACGAACCCGCAAATACCTATCGAACTCTCACTCATTCATTAGTATTCGAGACTAATACAGTAAACATCACTTTGTTTCACTAAATACATCGAAACTACTGTTACTATTGTTACGAGTTGGGGATTTAGAATATAGTTACAAGTCTACCCAGATCCCAACAGGCAACAACAATAAAAAAACAAAGACAATCGGACTATAAAAGGGTAGACAAAGGATGCGAGTTTTTGTTGTGTATAATAAGTACCATAAATTCCATAACAAAATATTCGGCTTTCTATAATTTACCCTTAACCATACTTAACCTAAACATTAACAGTATATACATATTTATACAACATACAATAATTTGAAGCAAGGTGGAGGTGGGGAGGCAATATAAGATAACAAATACTTAAGTGCGGAGCTGAGATGGCTGACGAGTAAGGCTGAGTATTGTAGAAGACGGTAGGTAGTCACTGTGCCGTAGGTTTCCAGGATAGGTGAGCCTGTGGTCACTTCCCAGAGTGAACTGAACTCTCCTCGAACTGGAGCTGACAAAGAAGACTTTGAGGAGGTGACGCAACAACCAGGATATGGAGAAGGGAAACCCAGGAGTGGTAACTAAGACGAGTCATACTTGTGTTTCGTCCCTAGATGGCGTTGCTCGTGGTGCTGGGTAGGTAGATCAGGACAATAGATGGCGTGGTTCGTAGTGCTGGGTAGGTAGATCATGACAGTTGGTGGCGTGGTTCGTAACACACCCCCCCTCCAAAGACCTCTGTAGCGCGGGCGCGAAGGAGGTGATCACCTGGTGCGTCTGGAGAGTAGCTGCTGCATTTCCACTGGAGCTCGGGATAAGGAGTCCGCAATCATGTTGTCCACCCCTTTTATGTGCCGGACTTGTAGATTATAGGTCTGGGTGAGGAGAGCCCAGCGGAGGATTCGCTGGTTGGAGGTCTTGTTGGTTTGGATGAACGTGAGTGGGTTATGGTCGGTGAAGACTAGGGTTGTTTGTGGGCAAGACTGGAGGTAACATTCAAACTTCTTTATTGCCAACACCAGAGCCAGGGCCTCCTTCTCTATGGTCGAGTAGTTGGTCTGATGTTTTTTCAACTTGGAGGAGTAGTATGCCACAGGGTGAAGGACATCAGTGGTTGGGTCGGGTTGTAGGAGCACAGCCCCAACTCCGACACTGCTAGCGTCGATTTGCAGATGGAAGGGCAAGGTGTAGTCAGGGGGGTGGACTACAGGCTTGGAGGCAAGGAAGGCTTTGAGGCGGTGGAAAGACTGGTCGCACCTGGTTCCAGATGTAAGGGACCGCAGAACTGGTAAGGTCTGTGAGGGGTCCGGCCACGCTGGAGAAGTTACTGCAGAACCGACGGTAGTAGCCGCACATCCCCAGGAAGCGCATGAGTTCCTTCCTCGTCCTTGGAGTGGGGAAGGACAAGATGGCTTTAACGTTTGCGTCCTTGGGTCTCACCATACCATGCCCAACGATATGTCCCAGGTAAGTAACCGAGGCCCGGCCAAAAGCAGATTTAGCCAGGTTTATGGTGAATCCAGTCTCTTGCAATCGTGCAAACAGTATCTTCAAACGCACCAGATGTTCGTCCCAGCCGTCCGACACCACCACCAGGTCATCCAGGTAGGCGAACGTCCCACCTAGGTCTTGAATTAGGTAATTGATGGCCCTCTGGAATGTGGCCGGAGCATTAGAAAAGCCAAACGCCATAACCAAATATTGAAAAAGACCAAATGGAGTTATAAATGCTGAGATTATTTTTGCCCTATCCGTGAGTCCCACATGATAATATCCTTTCAATAAGTCCACTGTACTGATAAATTTCGCACAGCCCTGTATGGGCCAGTCGGCCTCCTGCAGTATCCCACTTTCTTATGTTCTTATGTTCTTATTATATCTTCAATCAAAGGTAAAGGGTAGGAGTCTGAGACAGTGACCTGGTTCACTTTACGATAATCGGTACAGAAACGAAAAGTGCTATCGGGTTTTGGAATGAGAAGGCAAGGTGAAGCCCAGGGGGAGGTACTAGGCTCAGCTAAGTTATGTTTTAACAAAAAATCTACCTCCTTTTTCATAATCTCTCTTTTTTGTGGATTTAGTCGATATGCTGATTGCCTAATGGGTTGTACATCATCTGAGATTAGCTTAATATCATGTTTAAGTATATTGCAAAACCCTGGGATGTCTGACGTGACTTTAGAAAATGTTGATAATAACTTAGTGAGATCTTTTGCTTGAGATGGATTCAGAACAGAAAAATACTCATCCAAGTTGTTGAGTATGTGACTGTTAGGAGGGTTCTCTTTAGGTAGAGGGAAGTCTAAATTCTCCAATAGGTCCATGTCATCTGTCTCCGGCTCCGGCCCTGACAAAACCGTATGCAATACAGGTAGGCTTATAGCCTCTGGGATGTCTTCCTCTGACTGCCTGGAATGGTAAAGTTTCATGAGATTAATGTGAGTAAGTTGTGAATCTTTTCCGCGATCTGGAGTATGGACTATATAGTTGAGGGGAGATAGTTTATTTGCATTGATTTGAAAGTTTTGATGGAACCGTTCCAAGCAACCTTGTGATTGTGGGTGGTAAGCCGAAGATGTACAATGGTCCACACTGAGGTCTTTCATATTCAAAGATGGATCAGATTGTTGGGCTTTAATGACCTCAGCCTTACTAATGGTCTTATTGTACAGATCTTCTGTGGGTAGGAAGATATTGGAGGTGGTTTTAGATGAAGAGGGCCCATTTCGCACACTCTGTGACCGGGTGACAGCACAAGATGGGAAAAGTTGAGGAATAGTTTCTGTAAGGTCAGTGGTGGAGTTGACAGGTAAGGGAGAGTCGACTGTCTTTATGTTGGGAACCACTAGATCTCCTACCAAGTCACTACCCAATAATAAATGAATGCCGCTCACAGGCATTGGATCTTTCCTAATGGCTATTTGCACTTCCCCAGTAATCAAGGGACGTTGGAGGTGCAATTTAGCTAAGGGATAGGAAGAATGGGATGAGAGATCTGAAATTAGAACATTCTCATTAGTAAATGCGGTAGATATATGAGGAATGACGTTAAACAGGAGGATAGATTGTGCTGCGCCCGTATCACGTAGTATACGAACAGGGAAAGAACGAGACCTCTCTATGATTGAAATTTTTCCCTCATAGGTGAATGAAGAGAAGAGATCCTCATGGGGCCTTTCCACATTGGTGGTTGCTATTGGTTTGGATTTGGGATCCAGGGAACTACTTTTAGCAATTCGACACTTTGGGTGTTTACAAGTCTGGATCGTATGGCCTGGGTTTTTACAGTAAGAACAAGTAAACTTGGTTGCATCAGGGGGGGTAGGTGTGGGACCTTTCGACCTACCACTGACGCCCCCAAGGTTATCATCAGAGGAGGACCTAACATGTCGGGAAGTACCGCGTTCTCTACTGCCCAGTGACTCCACCAGCAAGGCGTACGCATCAGCCAGCTCAGCGGCACGCCCTAAATTAACCTCTCCACGCTCCTCCACATGCTTCAAGATGTGAAATGGTATCTTGCTCTTCCACTCCTCCAGGACTACCAAGTTTAACAAATCCTGAAATGTGGAGGTCTCTGTAGCCTCTAACCACTTCTTAAAAAACCTAAGCTTTTCTTGAGCAAACTCAACAAAGGTGTGTGAAAATGGTTTGGTTAGTTTACGAAACTTCTGCCGGTATCCATCTGGCGTGATAGCATAAGAGGTGAGGATATTCTTTTTTACGTTATCATAATCATCAGTCTGGTCTAAACAGTTATAAACTCTACGAGCCTTACCACATAATTTAGGAACTAACACCGACGCCCACTGGTCTTTTGGCCACTCATTCTTCCCGGCTATTTTCTCAAAAGTCCTAAATGACCCGTCCATATCGGATTCATCAAACCCGGGAACAAGGGAAGAAGCATTAGCTGGGT
Source organism: Homarus americanus (assembly GCF_018991925.1). Taxonomy (NCBI): domain Eukaryota; kingdom Metazoa; phylum Arthropoda; class Malacostraca; order Decapoda; family Nephropidae; genus Homarus; species Homarus americanus. The sequence continues at coordinate 6,563,554 of NW_024735442.1, read as the reverse complement.
TAAAAGCAGCTAGTTTTTTTTTTAATGCCACTTATTTTGATTTAAACTCCGATGTTAAGGTGACTTCTGTCTCTCTCACCTGTAGTTCTTTCAGTCTAACCTCCTGCTCCAACTTGGCCTGTTCCATCCTTTCCTCATGCTCCAACTTGGCCTGTTCCGACATTCCCTCATGCTCCAACTTGGCCTGTTCCAACTTTTCCTCATGCTCCAACTTGGCCTGTTCCAACTTGGCCTGTTCCAACTTTTCCTCATGCTCCAACTTGGCCTGTTCCAACTTTTCCTCATACTCCAACTTGGCCTGTTCCAACTCGAGTTCTTTCATTTTGATTTGGAACTCGAACCTAGCTCGTTCTAGTTCTAAGGTGTCTACTCTTTGTGCTTTTTCTTGAGGACTAGCCAGACCTAAGGCAACTTCTGAGTGAGGAGGGGTGGTGGATAGTGGTTGAAGTTTCTTGGACATGGGCGTTAATCGGTCAACAGCGGATTCTTTTAAAACTTGTTGTTGAACCAACATTTCAATTACATGATTTTTTATCATTTCCTTAGTCAGTTGCTGTGAAAATGGGATATTGTAATAGTTGGCTATTTCTTTCCATTCTTTCTTCAGGATATTAACACGTAATTTAGCTACGGAAGGATTTTCAATAAAATCCTGGAGATCAAAACCTGAGGTGGCCATTGTTAAGAAAACTAGGATAAATTAACTAATGGTCAAAAGATAAGATAAGTGGATTACCCTAGAAAATGTCACGGCAGTGGATAACCAGAAAGTCCCGGAAACTACCCAAGTTACACCTAGGGAAATTACACTTATGAATGTTGTTCTTCTGATAAGGTCCTTAAATAAGGATAAGAGACTAGAAAGAGGAAGGGCGTATTACGGCATTAATATAAGGATCCGGATTAACAACCCTTAGATACTTGAAACAGGAAGGGTGTATTACGGCATTTTTATAAGGATCCGGATTAACAACCCTTAGATACTTGAAACAGGAAGGGCGTATTATGACATTTATATAAAGATCCGGATTAACAACCCCTGAGTAAACAGGAAGGGCGTATTACGGCAATTATATAAAGATCCGGATTAACAACCCTTGAGTTAACAGGAAGGGCGTATTACGGCATTAATATAAAGATCCGGATTAACAACCCTTGAGTTACTTGATTATTGACCCCGAATGAGATAATGAGAAGAACAATAATTGAGGCTTTATAATTATGGGGTTCTGGTAGAGCGGGGCGTCCCAAGATATCACTTCACCCTAAACTAGTGACTATGGAACAGCCTACTCTTGAGCGAGGGTACGGCATTAAACAGATCCGGATTCTTCCCTACACTCGATAAGACTTACTACACGACTGCCACGTGTAATAACAGGTAAGCCTTATGACACTTGGTACCTAATATCCTACGTCTGTCACTCTTACTGTACGATAATACCAATATATGCACACACATATGAAGGAAACTTTAAACCACCATAAAGCAATTGTGAACAGAAGTGACTGGGAGGAATAATTAACAAGGAGTTACAAGGGAGGAAGGAATATGGTACTTAAGGTCGTATCCTGGCAAGGTCACCATTTGTTACGAGTTGGGGATTTAGAATATAGTTAAAAGTCTACCCAGATCCCAACAGGCAACAACAATAAAAAAACAAAGACAATCGAACTATAAAAGGGTAGACAAAGGATGTGAGTTTTTGTTGTGTATAATAAAGTACCATAAATCCCTTAACAAAATATTCGGCTTTCTAAAATTTACCCTTAACCATACTTAACCTAAACATTAACAGTATATACATATTTATACAACATACAATAATTTGAAGCAAGGTGGAGGTGGGGAGGCAATATAAGATAACAAATACTTAAGTGCGGAGCTGAGATGGCTGACGAGTAAGGCTGAGTATTGTAGAAGACGGTAAGTAGTCACTATGCCGTAGGTTTCCAGGATAGGTGATCCTGTGGTCACTTCCCAGAGTGAACTGAACTCTCCTCGAACTGGAGCTGACAAAGAAGACTTTGAGGAGGTGACGCAACAACCAGGATATGGAGAAGGGAAACCCGGGAGTGGTAACTAAGACGAGTCATACTCGTGTTTCGTCCCTAGATGGCGTTGCTCGTGGTGCTGGGTAGGTAGATCAGGGAGGACAATAGATGGCGTGGTTCGTAGTGCTGGGTAGGTAGATCATGACAGTTGGTGGCGTGGTTCGTAACACTATATTCAAGTATAACATATAATATCTAAATTTTAACTGCTATTAAACATCCTAAAATAAATCATTGCATTACTTTTTATGCTTCAGTGTCCACACAACGAATCATTCCAAGTTCATATGCCGACCAGTAATTTATTCATTAGTTCTTAATCCGACATTCGTAACACATATACTGTATACTTGTATTCACTGATTTACTGTAATAACTTGGGGAAGAGAGAGAGAATGGTGATAATTATGATCATTAATAATATTTAGTATGTTGTTTAACTATTTAATTTAATTCTTTTATTTATGCTGCCAGTATCAGTGTAAAACCAATTAAGTAATCATCGGCATATGGGCTAGCTATTTACTGGGAGGGTGGCAGTAAATAGCTACCCCATATGCCTATGATTACTTAATGAGTTTTAAAAAAATACTGGCAGCAAAATTATAAGAGTACAAATAATAATAAAGAGAAGAGGATTATCATTATCATTTATAATTATATTAATTTTTTAATAATAATAATAGGAATAACAAAAATGATGACTAAATGACGAAGTTCAAGTGACTACCTGAAAGGTAGCGTGCTAAGGGATGAGAAAATAAGAAAATATGGCAAGAATATCTTCTAAGACAGAGAGGTGGTCTCACTCGTGATAAAATACGAGTCATCCCTGAGTGCCCTTTTCTTCGACTACAGCCTTATGACATCACATAATTAGCTCTGCCTCCTGCACGTGGGTTGACTTGGTTTAATTAGACTTTGCTCCTGGCATTCCTCAAAGCTAACAGAGCATTTCTTGAACTCAAGAGCCAAATGAGAAACACATGCTGTGAATAATTCTTACAGGGAATTAATAGAACAACCACTTTAGCAAAAGTGTAGACAAAATTTTGAGCCATTACCAAGTCACCCATCCCAGTCCAACTTCATCACAGCCCCACAGAATATGCTGCCATGTTATTAAACCAATGGTCTACTGTGTCAAAAATAGCTTCCCTGCCTACTGACATATCACAATATCATAAGGCCACACCCATTAATAGAGCATTCAAAAATGATTTAGCTTGCTTCTCACCAGACTTTACTGACTAGCTTGCAATAACTCATCACAAACTTACAAAAGCATTCATATAAGGTGAATCACCCTTAAGGTCCCTAACCACCCACTGGCATTTTGCCAAAGAAATGGACTCAAATTTACATAATACCAATCCCTAAAGCTAACTCTCCAAACTTTAGGTCCATCTCACTCACACGTAAATTTATTTACAAAATCATTAGACACGGGAGTTGTGCCAGACTTGTGGAAACAGGCAAATGTAGTACCCATATTAAAAAAGGGAGACAGAGCATCAGCGTCAAATTACCGGCCGATTAGTTTGACGTCAGTAGTGGGGAAATTTCTTGAATCAATTAAATCAGATAGCATCCGATCGCATTTAGAGAAAAGCAAATTAATCTACGACTCTCAACATGGGTTTACAAAGGGAAAATCTTGTCTAACAAATCTGCTGACGTTTTTTAGGAAAGTCTTCGAATTAGTAGATAATGACGAAAATTACGATGTTATTTACTTAGACTTTAGCAAAGCATTTGACAGAGTACCGCATCAGAGGCTTCTGAGAAAAATTAAGGCTCATGGTATCGAGGGGAAAGTTTTAAATTGGATAAAATCATGGCTCACCGATAGAACGCAGAGGGTCAGCGTAGATGGTGTTAAATCTGAGTGGGGCCGTGTAACCAGTGGGGTTACCCAGGGGTCAGTACTAGGCCCACTTTTGTTCATAATGTACATAAACGATCTAAATACTGGGATTAGCAGTGACATAAACAAGTTTGCGGATGACACCAAAATAGGGCGGCAGATTAATTCAGGGCAGGATGCAAATGCATTACAGGAGGATCTAAATAAACTGCAGGGGTGGTCTGAAAAATGGCAAATGAAATTCAACAGCAGCAAGTGCAGCGTACTTAATATTGGAAGAACAAATACTGTCAATGTATACAGCCTTAACAACATCAACCTAGAGAAGTCGACTTGTGAAAGAGACCTTGGGGTACTTGTATGCCCGGACCTACTTCCTAGAAAACAGTGCGTTAATGTTCGAAATAAGGCAAACAGAGTATTGGGTTTTATATCTAGAAGTATAAGTAATAAGAGTGCAGAGGTCTTATTGCAACTATATCTTGCGCTAGTCAGGCCGCACCTCGATTATGCGGTTCAGTTCTGGTGCCCTTATTATAGAATGGATATCAATTCACTAGAGTCGGTGCAGCGAAGAATGACGAAAATGATTCCGGGACTTAGAAACCTTCCATATCAGGATAGGTTAAAGAAACTAAACTTGCATTCCCTAGAAAGACGAAGAGTGCGGGGAGACATGACAGAAGTATTTAAGTGGGTGAAAGGAATCAATAAAGGGGCTATAGATAAAGTTCTTATAATATCCGAGCAGGATAGGACTCAAAGCAACGGATTTAAGTTGGATAAGTTTAGGTTTAGGAGAGAGATAGGAAGGAACTGGTTCACAAATAGGGTGGTGGACGAGTGGAACAAGCTTAGCAACTATGTAGTAAGTGCTGGAACGCTGGAAAGTTTCAAAAGGAGACTGGATAGATTCATGGATGATAGAGAGTGGTAGTAACTCTCGACAGTAGCTGCCATGCACAGGCCAACCGGCCTATTGCAGACTACTTATTTTCTTATATTCTTATGTTCTCACAACCTGTATGTACAAAGTCCTTAAAAGAGTTGTTCTCAACCATTTATATATCAAGTTAAAGGCAAACTGGCCTTTAATCTGTATGGGTTCATGCTTGGGCACACCACACAGACATGTTTTGCAAAATATCCTGTTCACCTGAAGGATAAGACAAAACAGCCTACATAGACCTTAAATCTGCCTTTGATGTAGTTAATAGAGACATTATTCTTGAGCAATTAGCTAATTTTGGCATACAAGGTAACCTCCTGACATGAACTATTGGTAATCTGTTCAACAGGTATGCCATTGTCCTGTTTAGGAGAATCAAAAGTACCAAAAATGAGAGCATTTGAGCATGACATGCTTCAAGGAGGAATGCTAAGTCCTATACTCTTTAAGACATTGATGCACAAGCTTATTATTGACATTCCAGTTCATCCAATATGTAATATGTTAGGCTGATGATATCTGCATTATGGCAAAGATCAATCCCAGACTCCAATTCTTACTGGATGTATTTGTCTATGGACTGTGGAATGTGGTCTCATAATATCTATTGACAAGACGAGGGTTCTCAATACTCACATGCTCACACTCTGCCTCTAAGTTTAACAATAACAGCATGCCCTTGGAAATATGTAGCTCCTGTAAATATAATGGAATTAATGTGAATGATGCGAATTTCATCTGCAACCTTCGTGCCAAAATATTAGAGTGCATTGAACTTTTCAGAACTCTTGTTTGAAAAAGCTATGTCCGTACCTTCTATTTTCACTTCATTCGATCTGTAGTTTACTATCATGCTCTGCATCTTCTAATTATTCCTTTTAAACAACTAAACAGTCAAGAGGTAGTACAAAATGAAGCCATGCACATCGCCCTAGGATGCCCAAAATCTACCCAAATTGTAAACATGAGGAAAGAACTCGTACTGCCCTCCTTACCTCAGAGAATAGCTCTACTTAATACCAAGTTTTGTGTCAAACATTAGAATAGTAATGGTCCCCAAACTACAACTCAAACTGAGTTGAAATTCTAAATAATCCTGACCATCTAACCAACCTTCCACAAAAGACTTTCTCTGGAGCGTGGCTTCGTATGAGTGTCACTGATCTCTTGAAAGTGAATGTACATATCAATCCAGATAAAGCCTTTAATGCCATTCCTCCTTGGCTAGATGTACAGTGGCCTCAAAGAGTTTCTTTACCCCTTGTGATGGGGTTTACGCTTACGTGGCAGGGTCATAATATTAGAGTAAACTTATGAATGAATCCGTAGTAGTCTTGTAACGATGGAACTGATTGGTGGAAAAGATTCCTTGGCGTAATTTCTCTTGATATAAATAAATGTTGGAATATACACTCAATATAAACGATGCACATATAGATTTTCTAATCAGGAAGAATACCAATATGAGTGATAAGATTTAAAAAAATAAAACGGATATGTAGAAATTTGTGTAAATCATGATTCACCGGGAAGCTTCTTCACACAATGGCAAATCACACAATGGATCATACAAAATTCAGCCCATAAGAGCTCACCGATAGATATAAGAATAGCACCATCCCATCTATTGTTAAAATAATAAACAACTCTTGATTTATGTACTGTACAGCCCTGTAAATGTATTGAACGCATATCATTACGTCTAATTCTTATGTAAGTTTGTATTATTACTATTATTATTATTATTACAATGGTTCAAAGTAAACCCACAAAATTCATAAAAAGCGGAGATTGATCCATGCATGATATGCATTTTGATAATACAATGTAACTTAATAGTAAAATAAATACTCTAGATATATGAATATAGCGATATACGGGTCAGAAAAGGGTTAGCATAGCTAAAAGTTCAGTTGGGTCAGTCACCTAGCGACCCCCTCCCCCTTTACTCCAACCTCATTAAATGACTTGTCTTTTGGTTATCTTAAAGGCGATAGGTTTTGTGGGAATTAAATCACCTGCTCCTAATGATTTGAAATGTTATAGAAAACAATGAACGTTTATGATTCTACTGTCTATGTAATCTGGTAATTGTTTTAAATGCTGACACAAGTCTACATGAATCTTGTCTCGATATTTGTAACCTACTTTTTGAAATAGTATGCAGATATTCTCCTATTACCGTTTATGTCTAATAATCATATATACTCGTATGCATATTATGTGCCCATATTTTTTCAGTATACAATCTAAAATAAATAATATATAGATAAACCTTACTAAGTTGAATAAAATCGCCTAGTGTTAGTCAGTATAAACTATCTGGCATTAACCAGTATAAATCGTCTGGTATTAGCCAGTATAAATCGTCTGGCATTATCTAATATAAATCGTCTGGCATTAGCTACTATAAATCGTCTAGCAATAACCAATATAAATCGTCTGGCGTTATATAAATCTGGTGTCAGCCAGTATAAATCGTCTGGCCTAACTATTATAAATCGTCTGGCAATAGCCAGTATAAATCGTCCGGTGTTTGCCAGTATAACTCATTTGGCGTTTGCCATTATAAACTATCAAAAGTTCACTGGCCCGAGTAAGTGACACTGTGTGTCACCTTGTAGATGTTTTGGTGTTCACCTCGTGTGTTATTTAGTCACCAAAAGTGGAGGCGATCATTGGTGGTAGACACAAATTTTGTTTCCTCCTCGAAGATAACTTGGCCAAATAATCAAGACCCTCATCCTCATGTTGTGCAAATTTAAGAATTGCCCGTTGATGCCATTCTTTTAATTTTCCTGTTGTTGCCGTAGTCCTATGGTGAACCCCTGCTTCTTGCAGCCTTTTTCGAATTGTTACAAGCGAAACATCCAGTTGCAGTCGGTCTCGCAAAGCAACTGCATTTGTAATTGGGGAACGTCTACCTCCAGGAGTCGTCTGCCATCAGCCAAAGCAATCTTTCTCGACCTGCCACACCTTGGATGGTCTCGAAGATTCCCCGACACTTCCCATAGTCGTGCCCTTCTTCCACTGATTCGAAAGCAGCTGAAAAGAATGTTAATAGATAAGTTAAGCAAGAACGCCCGCTTGTGAAACCATATTGGGAATCATTGATCAACTTGTGCTTCTCCAGGTGATTTCGAATAGAGTTTGAAATGATTGCTTCCAGTAATTTGCCTGCAAGTGATGTTAAGCTGATTGGACGGTAGTTAGAGGATAGTGATCTATCTCCCATTTTGAAAATCGGTATTACATTCGCTATCCTCCAGGATTCTGGTACTACACCCGGTTTAAGGACATGTTAAACAATTTTGCTATGGGTATACTAAGCTCTTCCTTACATTCCTTTAATACTCTGGAAAATATCTCATCGGGACCTGGCGACTTTAACTTGTTTATTTGCGTACTAACGTCGTTACCAGTCACTACTATCTCGCTTAATCTATTTCTTCACTATCTCTGTATATAGTCGGTGCCTCGGGTATCATGTTCAAATTTCGGTGGTGAAAGCTGTTGAAAAATATTTATTCCGATTATTGCTCATTTCTCAGTCGTTATCAGTTAGCTCGCCGGTATCTGATTGTATTGGTTCCCCTAGCAGTTTAAAGACTTCAATATCTTTTGAACTGCCCTCTCGAGAGAGCCAGCCAGGGATGCCACCACATCCCCAGACAGATGCACCCTATCCCTAGCATAAAGGTCCCTTCTGCCGTAAAATTTGTCCCATTTGTCAATGAATGGGACTGATATTGACTTGCAATATCTGTCAAGACGGCCGTTGAAACCAACTGCCCTTGACAACCATTCATTGCCAACTCTCCTTCTAGGCATGACACCACATTTGATAGGGAATCATCTCTTCAACCTAATACGTTCTATAGCTGTCTTGAACTTATCAAAAAGCTCCTCACTCCTACACCGGCCAATATCATTGCCTCCTGCACTGAGGCAGATAATGGGTTTGGCCCCATTATCAGACAAGATATTGTCTATCCTGTCAACTATATCCCCCACCCCAGTTCCTGGTAAACAAACCCTCATCCTATTTTTATTTCTACCACAAAAAGCTCCAATTCGTCTATCAAAAGACAGAAAGATTTTTTTACACTTAGCTGTTGTCGTTTCCTTGGTGTCTTTTCTCACTACCATTTTGGTAGTTCCTCTCCTCGCAACCTTCCATTCGCCTGAGTTTTCGTTAGACACGGGCTTTCCTTGTCTCGTGTCTTCTTCCTTCATCCTCGCTATCACTTACTTTAATTTCAAGTTTTCTTCTTTGACCTTCTCTAACTCGGCCCTCAGAGGGGCACAACCCTGTTCACAAGTAGCACTAGCTATTGCCGACAATTAATCCCTGGGAGCTAAGTCTGCCGTGACCTTTCCTCTAGCGAAGTCAGTATAAAACTGGGGAAAGGAAAGGCCCGACAAACCAGGCTGGCAGCTGTCTCCATGGTCAAGAGACCATGGCACCGATTACACACGTCCTTACCCTATGAAGACTGAAGGAAGTGTGTGTGTGTGTGTGCGTGTGCGCGCTTGCGTGCATGTGTGTGTGCGAGTGTGCTTGTGTGTCAGTCAGTGTTGTAGTCGAAACCACTAACTCCAAGACTGAGACCCATTACCAGAGACCAAGTTCGATACCTGCCTCCGAGACCGAGACCATATATGTACATATATGCCTGGACAAGACCCTGGATTTTATGATAAAAAAAGGGGGGTCTCGGTTCATACAAGTATAATATTTTTAATGGTTGAAATCCATGGATGATCGAGGGTCAGTGTAATTTTATAAAATGGAATTATTATGGCTATGTGTATACCAATTATCAAACTTAATATATTTATATTTCTTTTCATATTCAAGATATTGATAAGATTGATAAATATACAAACTTTATTTCCTATTTATGAACCGGTAACTTCCTCTCTCCCTTCTAAACCTAAACTTATCCAACTTAAATCCGTTGCTACGAGTCCTACCCTGCTCGGATATTATAAGAACTTTATCTTTATCTCCTTTATTGCTTCCTTTCACCCACTTAAATACTTCAATCATATCTCCCCGCACTCTTCGTCTTTCTAGGGAATGCAAGTTTAGTTTCTTTCAATCTATCTTGATATGGATGGTTTCTAAGTCCCGGAATCATTTTCGTCATTCTTCGCTGCACCGATTATAGTGAATTGATATCCATTCTATAATAAGGGCACCAGAACTGAACAGCATAATCGAGATGCGGCCTTACTAGCTCAAGTTATAATTGCAATATGACCTCCGCACTCTTATTACTTATACTTCTGGATATAAAACCTAATACTTTGTTTGCCTTATTTCGAACATTAACGCACTATTTTCTAGGCCATAGGTCCGGGCTTACAAGTACCCCTAAGTCTCTTTCACAAGTCGAATTATCTGTATACATTGACAATATTTGTTCTTCTAATATTAAGTACGCTGCACTTGCTGGTGTTGAATTTCATTTACCATTTTTCTGACCACTCCTGGGTTTTATTTAAATCCTCCTGTAGTGCATTTGCATCCTGCCCTGAATTAATCTACTGCCCTATTTTGGTCTGTTTTAGTGTCATCCGTAAACTTGCTTATGTCACTGCTGATCCCAGTATCTAGATCGTTTATGTAGATTATGAACAAGAATGGGCCCAGTACTGACTCTTGGGGAACCCAACTGGTTACACAGCCCCACTCAGATTTAACCCCATCTACGCTGACCCTCTGTGTTCTATCGGTGAGCCATAATTTTATCCAATTTAAAACTTTCCCCTCTATACCATAAGCCTTAATTTTTCTCAGAAGCCTCTGATGCGGTACTTTGTCAAATGCTTTGCTAAAGTCTAAGTAATTAACATCGTAATTTTCCTCATTATTTACTACCTCGAAGACTTTCCTTAAAAAACGTCAGCAGATTTGTTAGACAAGCTTTTCCCTTTGTAAACCCTTTGTTGAGGGTCGTAGATTAATTTGTTTTTCTCTAAATGCGATCGAATGCTATTTGCTATAATTGATTCAAGAAAATTCCCCACTACTGACGTCAAACTAATCGGCCGGTAATTTGACGCTGATGCTCTGTCTCCCTTTTTGAATATGGGTACTTCATTTCCCGGTTTCCACAAGTCTGGCACAACTACCTTGTCTAATGATTTTGTAAATAAATTTACGAGGGGGTCCGCTAATCTGTTCCTTACACTCTTTCAGAACTCGAGGAAAAATGTCATCCCGCCTTGGGGATTTTGTCTTCTTTAATTCATTTGTCTTCTTAAGAACATCTTCTTTTCTGATAGTGATATTCTTTAATGTCTCTTCTTCATTTCCCCTAAATATCAGTTCCACCTCTGGCATTTCCTCGTGAATTTCTTATGTGAAAACTGATAAGAAGAAGCTGTTTAATGCTTTGCTTATTTTCTCACTATCATCGATCAGTTCCCCTCTCTCTGACTTTAAAGGCCCCAATTTGTCCATGACCTTTGTCCTATATACCTGGAAAAATCACTTCGGATCTGCCTTGGATTCTCTTGCTATCCTGATTTCGTAGTCCCTCTGTGATGCTCATCCCCTCCCTTTAATTTCTTATAAATTCCTTTCTTTATTCCTAGGTCATGTTTAAGTTTTTTAGTCATCCACCTTGGCTCATTCCTATTCGAATAAATTTTTCTGTATGGTATATTTTGTTCGTGTGCTTTATATACTTGTGAATATATTATAGTCATGGTCAATTGATGTGTCGCCGGTGACCTCACCCGTTCCTACTGGGGACTGACCTGGCTGTTCCAAGGTTACCTCACCTTCTGTAGGTACCCTCTTAACCCCTCTTAATCCGCCGATCGAAAGTCTGGGACTATGACCATATTGTCATAGTTTTTCGTTTCCCTATTTAGTTTAGTCTTGAGGGCTTCATTCTTCCCCCTTAAAACGTCTATCTCTCTAATCAACTGCTCCAGCTGACTTAACAGAGTGGCCAGGTGGTCGTCTTTCCTCATACACCGTCCCTCTTCCCCCACAACGCAACGATCCACGGCGGCCATTTCCTATGGTCACTAACACGAGCACCTAGGGGCACGTCCTTCTCCAAGCTAGGTCAGGTAGCGTCTGGAGCTTGGACAAGTAGCGTCTGGAAGCTAGGTCGGAGAGCTTCCAGACTATCAAAAGGGAATGGGTAAAAGTTTTTAAAATATCAGATGAGGAAAATGAAGATTTTGATAGTGAACACGAAGAAAGGATAGAAGAAGAAATGGGAAGACAAATACATAGAATCACCCCAAGGCAATATATAGACTATAACTTATTACCTAATAATCAAATAATAACCATGGGAGAAATGATGCACTGTCTGAGGAAATTTAAGGAAAAAGCCCCTGGGCTCACAGGTATTACACGAAATATGATCATGAATCTACCTGAAAACATTTTAAATACACTATTAAACATTTATAACGCATGCTTAATAACTGGTTACTTTCCAGACAAACTAAAATATGCTAAAATGATATTTATTCCTAAGGAGGGTAAGGACAATAAGGAAATATTAAACTACAGGCCAATATCTTTATTAGAAATTACCGGGAAACTATTGGAAAAAATATTAAATTCAAGACTTATAGCCTTTTTAACACAACATGGGAAAACTAACAACAGACAACATGGATTTATGCCCAATAGAAATACCCTAACTGCAATAGCTACAATAACGGAAATAATTGCAATAGAAAAAAGCAAGGGTAACCAGATCAATATAATTTTAAGGGATGTTTCTAAGGCTTTTGATAAAGTTTGGCATTTAGGCTTGAAATATAAAATATTAAAACTGGGACTTAACGAATACTTGCTAAGAATATTGTGTAACTATTTAGATGATAGGAGAGCACAAATTCAAATTGGAAACTTTTAGGAACTATGTTTAATCTTGAGAGTGGAGTACCTCAAGGAGGATGCCTTTCTCCAACACTATATACAATTTATACTTCAGACACACCTCAACCTACCCCCTTTAGCGAATATGTAATGTTTGCTGATGATATTACTCAAATAGTATCATACCCAGGAAAATCAACTCAATTTATGGCACTCTACACGGTAAGAGCGATAAAAAACATAAATGATTTTGAGAAAAAATGGAAAATCAGGACAAATAAGAACAAATTCAAGATAATACCAATAGCCAAGATTAAAACAAGTCCAGTAATAGTCGACCAGGAACTATACCCATACGACACTGAAGGTAGGATGCTTGGATTAAAACTAACAAAAAGAGGATATATAACATACTTAAAAGATAAAGAACGACAGGCAAGAATAAGATTATAAAAAATAAAACGCTTTAAGAACCTTAGCATTAATAACAAAAGAAAGATTTATATTGCCCTTGTCAAATCAATTATGGACTACCCACCCATCCCATTGAACACCCTTAGTAAAACGTGCATTAAAAGGTTACAAACAGTACAAAATATAGCCCTCAGATTTATATATAACATAAAATATACAGACCACATCAATAATGAACAGCTACACAAGAGAGCAAACCTCTTAGCAATCAATGTAGATATACACAACAAAGCTGTAAATATTTGGAAAAAAGTGACTGAACTTAACACAGAAACATATCAAAACTGGATAAATAATATAGACAACGAAGAATTCCAAGAACACAGTTGGTTTAAATCAGCCAGGAAGAAAGTAATTGAACCATCTCCTGCCCCAATATACATATAAAACATTAATAGAGAGAATAAAAGATGAGAGTGACCTACCAGCTCCACAAGAACCTGGCAGGCCTCTCCATACAGCGTACCTTTAGACTAACATAACTAATATTTAACATTTAACATTTAACATTTAACATTGAACTAACATCTTAGTAAAAAAAAAAAAATAAATAAATAAAAATGTGACTACCCTCCCAGCTACACAAGGACCTGGGCGGGCTCACTAACTCAAAAAAAAATTAAATAAAAAATAAATAAAAAAATAAAAAAATATTAATAATATTAATAATAATAATGTGATTACCCTCCCAGCTATATCAGCCAGGAAGAAGTAATTGAACCACCTCCTGCCTCAACATACACATTTCTACATAAAACATTACTAGAGGAATAAAGATGAGAGTGACCAACCAGCTCCACTAAGAACCTGGCAGGCCTCTCCATACAGTGTACCTTTAGACTAACACAACTAACACTTAACTAACACCTCAAAAAAAAAAAAATGTGACTACCCTCCCAGTTACACAAGGACCTGGGCGGGCTCACTAACTCCAACAATAACAAATAATAATAATAAGCAGCATTATATAAATAAACCAATATTAATACAAAGGTCTGACGACCCAAGGGAGCAGAACAAAGACAAAACACCAATAAGAAAGATGAAGCGATCTGGTTGAGCCCAGATTCTTTCTACTCCTACTGTATTTCAGTTTCACCACTTTTCCTTCAACTCCTAATAATCTTCTTTCACCTCTTAACTAATGACTTCGTATCGTATCACTCTGCTAGTAATGTCATGAATTCTGTGACGTCACAGGCGATTTGCTCACTGATACCCACTGCCCGACATTCGATCGTTCTCTGCTCAATACTGTCCTCTATCGTTTAAGATTTAGACATTATATAATCGGGCATTTAAGATACAATGTTAAGATTTCCTTTCACAGTCAATTATCACTTATTCATTATAAATATCAACGATTGTTCTTTATTATCAAAGATAAATAAGTCACATGCCTCTGTGTTCTCTTTCACGAAGCTAGGAGACGAGATAATATTTCACTGGAATACTTTATTTGTCCCTTGGTTTGCCTCATACATCTCTTCAATACAAAATTTTTTTTTTAATTTGACACAATGAATGCAAAATGAATATTAAAACCCATGGATATATGATGGAGAACAGCGACGTTAATTGGCGTCGAAGGTTATATTAGAGGCCAAGGTTTACGACCAGCGATAAAAGTAGCAGTTAATTTTTTTCCTTTATCTAATGGGATCTTCTAAATTAAATTAGAGTACTTATAAAAGAACAAGAGATGTTGAACCTAAATAGAAATTTTGACAAATTTTTAATCTGAAAACACCACTGATCGATGATCAAGACTCGGCTTACCATTACAAACTATGATAATTATTATTACCTTTTCTGGTTATATCATGATCATTAATATTTTCATTGCATTCCTATAAATTACATGTTACATTTCCATCAGCAGAGACCATTGAGGAGTTCAAGAAAATGTGGTGACAGATAATTTTTAGATGAAGCTAATGAAAACCACCACAATGGTTCAACACTGCTTTTTTTTAATTACGCTGATTACACTGGTCAACAGCCAAAATGGTACACATATGAGATCATGCTCACACAACTAATTTCATATTGCTGAATTCGAATCTGATATTTGTTTTGTTCTATCAGACCAGGTTTTATAAAAAAATCAATAGGTACAAATATTTAATATTCCATCACGTGTCGTGCAAAAGATGAGATTATCTCATGTGACTGTGCTTTCATGACTAATTTCATATTAATGAATATTAATTGGATGTTTCATTCTACCATCAGACCTACTTTCTTAAAGAATAAAAAAAATAGTAAATATAGTAACATTATCGCGTCATGCAAGATACAATTTTAAACCTATCACAGATAAGCTCATAAAAAATTGTACCAAAAAACATAAGTTCAAATCCTATATAATGACAAAATATGAAGTTCTAAAAGTGCTTCTGAACTTTACTCTTTCTCTTGTACAGCTTGCTCTCTTCTCGTTGCAGTGTCCAGCAATAGTCGCCCATCATGTTAGGACTGAATTGTCCCTGATATCTGCTCTCCATTATGGCGATATCTTGATGAAATCTTTCGCCGTGTTCATCACTAACGTCTCCAAGGTTACCTGGGAAAAATTCAATATGAGAGTGGAAAAAATGCAATTTCAAGGACATCCTTGTTCCCAATGCATGATAATTCTGAAGCATGGTTGTTACGATTTCTTTGTAGTTGTCAGCACGATAGTTCCAAGAAAATTCTTTGACACATTGACAAATGTTTCCCATGCTTTTTTCTCCAGTGGGTTCAATGTTTTGGTGAATTCGCTATCATTAACTAGTATACGAATTTGTGGTCCATTCAAGACACCTGCTTTCAACTTGGCTTCGGAAACCACACCACCTAGTTTCTGAGATAAGTATAGAGTCCCAGCACCGAATTGATCCATAGCTTTGATGAAATTTTTAGCCAAACCGAGCTTTAGATGCAGTGGAGGCAAAAATATCTTTTCTGGATCTGCAAGCGGATTGTGGGCACAGTTAAACCTTCCAGGCGCATCTCTTGGTCTTGTCGGCCAATCCTTTCTCACATAGTGCTCTGCATCAGCTCTGCTGTTCCACAAGCACAAAAAGCACATGTGCTTTGTGTAGCCACTCTGATGGCCCAGTAGTAAACTGATGACTTTGAGATCGCCACATATCTTCCACTGGTGTTTCTCATACTCTATAGCGGCCAACAGAATTTTCATTGTTTCATAGCTCTCAGTCATTTTTGTTGCGTGTGCTATTGGGACAGTTGGAAGCCGATTGCCATTGTGTAAAAGAACAGCTTTCAGAGAGTCTTTTCCTGAGTCTATAAACAGCCTCCAATCCTCTGTCTTGTATGTTTCAGACTTGCAGAGTTGTTGCATGAGAGATACTGCGTCCTCGCAATAACAAAGGTTGTTTGCCATCTTGAAAAATGCAGACAGCTGTCTATGTCGGTAACGCGCTGTAGTGATATGCACTCCATCTTCTAGCAGGTTACGCTGCTTTAGTCTGGATCCCAAAACTTCAGCCTTTTCTTTTGACAAGTTTAGGTCCCTGATGAGATCATGAAGCGCTTCTTGAGTAAATAGTTTAGGCCTGGTATTTTCAGAGTCATCCTGGTAGTCGTTTTCCATTGAGATAAAGGTAGAATCGGAATCACTCAATTCTTGTTCAGTCGGTGGATTTGGGACTGGAAGTTCAGCACTGTGCGGTACTGGTCGGATTGCAGAAGCAATATTGGGGTACTGTACCTTGCCTCGTGTCTTGATTTTTATTCCCTTAATATTTGTGAGACAGAAGTAGCAGTCACTACTATGGTCTTTAGGTTCACGCCATATCATTGGTACAGCAAACGGCATTCCTGAACTTCGTTTACCACACATCCACTCGCTCAGGTGGTTAACACAAGACTTACAGGCTACATGAGGTGCCCATTTCTTGTCTTGGTCACCCAAATGACATTTGAAGTAACTTTTGTAGTTCAGTCGAACAGCTTTTGTGATTGGTTTCTTGAGGCTACCAGGAGTGAAGGCACCACATATGTAGCAAAAACTGTCAGCACCGTTCACACACTTGCGACGTTCCATGTTTTGTTAATTTCAGAGTAATTACAAATCATGCAGGTGTAGATATGCAATATCATGAATCAGCAAACTGAAACAAACAAAAAAGCACAAATCTGGACAAAATAATTTTATAAGTGGAGCCAATGAGCATATAAATTACTGTATGAGTAGCATGGTACACTAAATATATAGATATGCTGGTTCTGGAAAACTGAGCCTGATACAGCTATACAAATGTCATAATTGAGTTCAGCACATACAATTACACTAGAATCAGACTGTTTTGATCCAGAACCATGAGAATTTTTTTGTTGTTGACCAGTGTTATATCTGATCCTTAGGAGGCAGTCACAGATGGTGAAGGCCTTGCCTTGGTTGACGATATATTGGTTCTTTTTTAGAATACTCGAAAGGCAAAGGCTTGTCTGTGGCCAGGTATAACATATTGAATGTCTTATATTCCCACAGTCCTCCCAAAAATAAGTGATATAGGAAAAAACTAGCAAAATATTACAAGGAAACACGGGGGGGGGGCATTTCGCTGATGACATGGACGAAGACGAAGCAACTCAAGTTTTGAGCTGATTAGCAGTGCAAAGATTTTCGTTTTGCCAGACATGGCAAGGTGAATGTCTGAAGGTAGGCCTGCTCTGGACAATTGGATATTGCTTTACAATGTACACTAAGAAAATAGAGCAAGTTTCTCTAGGCATTAAGCATTACGACCGTCGCCGGTGAAAAGTGATCTCTGGTTTTATCTTATATTTTGGGCAATATAATTGTTTTCTTTTGTCATATGTGGCAAGAACAATGCCCCACTGTCTTCACTGTCTTCTGACCTGATATTGACTAACACTGAAGAATTAAAAAGCTGAAACCCAAGAACCGATGCACTTAACTTTCCTTTTTTAAGATTAATAAATATGTTCAGAGATTTTTGGGGCTACTTATAGCATGATGAATGTTTCATCTTCCTGGACGTCAACATACATTTGAGAATTAAGAAGATACAAAAGAAATATGAACTCTCTTCAAACAAGTTATCGGCTAGCTTAATGTAGTGTTTATTTTATCGGAGCGCTTGCAGGCATTTATCCATGTATCACAAGTTTTCTTATCTCTGGGAAATGTGTAATACCTGTTGTGCTCTCTGCTTGGGATTTGAACATTACTGGTGCACCCGTATATTGGACAAATAACCATAATTGTTGATACACTGGTCCAGGGAGCAGACACGGCATGTTTACAACAGTGATAATAACCGAGCTGTGCATTGTAGATAAAACAAGTGCTTGGTAAACTGTCCATATTAGTATTTTATCCTTGAGCACAACCACCGTTTGGGGTTCACTGAGGCTCTTTCTTGGGCATGGCCATGTCATGTCTTGTGTTCATGAAAGTCATGCTGACCTCACCTGACAGCATAAATGGAATCAACCTGGCGCTGGTACCGTTCACATAAAAGTATCAGTGACATTAGAAGCGATACGAGAAGGGACTGATATGGGTCAGGTCAGGGCTATAGTCCTTGGTGGAGTGCAGCACTAGGCGGCAACTGGGGCCATCAGCAAAGCTTTGTTTTCGGTAATAAATCGATCTGGGGGTGGGGGGGGGGTAGTTCTTGGTGAGCCCCATAATGGCCTAGAAAGGTCTCCAAGAATGTTCCAGCCTTAGACTTGAAAAACGGTTTCAAGGCTGTTTCAGATATCGAGACCTATACATCACTGTTGTGTGCGGGCGTGTATGCTCGTTCGGTCATATTGTAAATGCGATAACTTAATAAAATTTCAGTGAATTTTGATGAAACTTGGTGAATGGTTGTAAACCAGCATGGTTTGAGACGATTTGAGATGTAACGCAGAACCCTTATGATTAACTTTTACTAACAGAAAAGGAAATGGCAGGAGAGAGACTGAAACTATTATGCACAAAATGTAATGAAAGTATACAAAACGAGCCTTATTGATTAATTTGTTTCCTATTAATTCACTGAAACCTTCAGCTAAACAAACCCACCAAGCCAGTCTATACTAAGCTTACACACCAAATTGATCTTAAGTGTCTTCACTCCCCATTAAAATTCATCATCATATTTCAGCCGGTCACTTAACCAACTGATTCAAAGAGCTCATGTTAGGAAGTCTAGTATTCAGAGTTATCCGACTGATGCTACTATTCTCATCCAAGCTGGTCATTTGGTTACCTAACTGACCCAAGTACCACTTCTCGGCTGGTCAGTTAGTTAACCAGCTGGTGCCAGTAGCTTATCTCAGCTGGTCACTTAGCCATGGTTTGCTTAAGGCCTCGACAACACAGCTGATCTTATACCCCACTTAACTAATATCAATAGCGGCACTTTTAAACTGAGATAAGTCGGCATTTCTACCACCACAGTGTTGACGTGCGGAAATTTAAGTGATTAAATGGACAAAATACTGCTTCTGTGCCTACATGTGTACAGGATATGTTGCTAATGTTTATATTTGCATACAGGAGACATTAATAGTGTGTTTATGTGTGTATGCAGTAGCTGTAAATAATGTGTGTGTGTGTGTGTGTGTGTGTGTATTTTACGTAAGATATGTTCCTAATAAATGGATATAATAATGATAAAATATATTTGTGGTGGGATACTGCACTATGGGGCGCTGTCAAGGATGACGAGACACAGTCTACGCCTTTACCATTATGTTTGCGATTGACGTCACAAGAACAGACTAGTCCTTTAGGGTAATTTCTGCCGGTACCTTAAGACCTTCAGTGCGATGACTTGATTCATTGAGTTCTGCGAAATAACCTCTAGACGGTTATGTTTACCCTTTGAGTACCATGTCTTAATCCGCTGAATATGATTATTTCAACCCTTTTAGTACAAGTGCCATCTTATTTAAAAGTCCAAATTATCGTACTCAGCGAATTTAAAAGGCATAGTTATTGCAATTAAAGAGCTCAGAGCTAGGCAACATACAATTTAATACTCGCAAAATGACGTTGGAGTGTGACGTCATAGTGAAAAACTACAATTTCTCCCTTTACATGAAAATATCAACAGCATATAATACTCATCCATTTGATGTCGCAGAAGCGTAATGTTACCTCAATGGGATTAATCAGTGTACGAGATTTGTTCCCCAGAATTGATTCATTATTTGATTACAAAATCTCCCCCTTTTGTCAGTTTCAAACGTCGAACAGGACTTTCAGTTTACAGTATCTTTTGCTCACAAAAAATGTTTAACTTTTTATTTTTGTATCATGTTTATCTTTCCTTCCAGCTATTTTTACAGTAAATGACAGAAAGTCACATGTAGATCCTGCTCACTGTGGTAGCAAGGCTGATGGGTATTAGTCGACTAGAAATTCAGGTCGGAGATAAGGTGCTTCCTGTGCGACTCACACAGTGCCTTGGTTGTCCGCTCTAGTGCTGTTGACGCCCTCAACCTGGTGAGCCGCCAGTGTATCCCCAGGAGAGTACACGCTGAGAGGATAGTGTTAGCGGAGGACAGAGTTAGTAGAGAACGGTGTTAGTGGAGGACAGTGTTAGTAGAAAACGGTGTTAGCGGAGAACAGTGTTAGCAGAGAACGGCGTTAGCAGAGGAGAGTGTTAGAAGTGAACGTTGTTAGCAGAGGACAGTGTTAGCAGAAAATGATGTTAGCGAAGGACAGTGTTAGCAGAGAATGGTGTTAGCAGAGGACAGTGTTAACGGAAGATCAAATTAACAGAGAAAGGTGATAGCAGAGGACAATTTTAGCAGAGAACGGTGTTGGAACAGTGCTAACGGAGGACAGTGTTAGCAGAGGACAGTATTTACAAAGGACATTGTTAGCAGAGGACAGTGTTAGCAGGGGACAATGTTAGTGGAGGACAGTGTTAGCAGAGGACAATGTTAGCAGGGGACATTATTAGTGGAGGACAGAGTTAGCAGAGGACAGTGTTAGCAGAGGACAGTGTTAGCAGAGGACAGTGTTAGCAGAGTTCGGTGTTAGCGGAAAAAAGTGCTGTACACGATGATGACAATGTGATGAAAGCGACTAAATTAAGTCAGTGACTAACTGTAGAGTGACTAACTGCAGAGTGATTAACTGAAGAGTGACTGTTGGCAGATAGTGACTGACTACACAGGATTGTTAACTGCAGTGAGGGTATAATTGCATTGCATGAGTGATTTACTATCAGGAGTGACTGACTTCTGTGAATGACTAACTGCAGATAGTGAGTAATTGCAGGAATTGGCCAGCCGCCAAAAGCAGCACAGGAAATGCCATGGCCACGTGAAAGGACATGGCTGACGACACGTGTGAGATCCTAGTAGAAAAGTTTAAACTCCCGCTCTGGAATTCACTGATACAAATGACTTTATCCCTGATCCTGGTGGCTGAATCTGGCATCACCATTTACGTCAATTGTCGTAGCCTCAAGTTGAGAGAGAAGACGTCCACTAAGCTAGTCACCAGCCTAGCTGTGAGTAGCGGCCTCAGCGGTTTTCTTGTGTTCATCTTGATGGTGGTGAAGCTGATCCCCATGGCGCCGAAGAAGAGTATTAACGAATATCTCCTCGAACTCCTTATTATCGCTCCTCGTACCTTGCATCTCATCTCCGTTTTGTTTTTGTGTTGCCTGACGTTAGACCGCTACCTCGCCATCTGCTGGCCTCTGCGATACCACGACCTGATGACGGAGTCCCGCTGTAGGCTCCTTGTGATGGGATGTTGGCTGCTCACATTGATGGTGGTGTGTGTATTGAATGTTTGCGTTTTCTTGCTTTCAAAGTGCAAAAATTCCTTAGATAACTTATTTTTCTTCATCACCTTCTACCTCCTGACGTTCACTCTGGCCATCATCGCCATAATGGGCATGTACTTCCTCATAGCAAGGGAGTTCTGGCGAAAGCGCCACCAGACATCGGAAGTCACTAAGGCTATGCAGGACGATATCAAACGCCTCAGGGAGAAAACAACACGAGATGTCTTGGTCATCGTCCTGCTCAACTTGATCTTCGCCTCCCCTGACGTGAGTATGACGGCTGAAGCTTTACAAGCCCCTCCCTCATTCAGTCTACAATGTCTCCCTCAATTCACTCATTAATTCTTATAATCTCTTTTTAACCCCTCCCTTCTTCAGTCTTACAATCACTCCCTCTCCCCTCCCTGAATCAATCTTCCAGTTTCTCCCAATGGTGTGGTGGCTTTTTGGTTTAATAACAGAGTGGTATAATTCCTTTGTAAGGTCAAGTCTTATCCTTCAAAATGTATACCACCACGCAGTTAGATTATTGAAGTAAGGAGTTAAGCAATCACATTCAAAGGATTATTAAACTAAGACATAATGCGTGGGAAATATGCGTTAGGAGAGTAAACTAAGAACTTGGTCATAGATTGCGTAAAATGAATATCCACCAGTCAGTTCAGGAGTCATCGACATTGGCTGACTAAACATGGTAACAAAAAATGAAACAAATTAAGATGAAAATACATTTGCATGACTAGTGAGGATATCTGGCTCGGGGGGGGGGGTCTGTTTCTTCACCTAACGAGAAGATAAAGAATAAAATAGAAGAGAAATAGTTATTGTTAACAAAACTGCCACTCATTTGGCCAGTGGCAATGTAGTGTCCGCTGGCTACAGAAAGGCTATCGAGGAGCACTTCACTGACAAACGTCTACCATTAGATCAGTCAGGAAAGGCGGGCTTAGCCTTGACTATGCCACCAAAATAAACATTAGTTAGAAGACAGTCATTAAAATATATGGCAAAAATATCTGTGGCTGGGAGAAAATAGGGGAAAACATCATCCAGAAAACAGCCGTCAGTCAGTCAGGCAGTCAGTCAGTCAGTCAGTAAGGATAGGAGTTGACTACACCTCCAAAAAATATAGTCGATTTCATGAGATGGCAGGGATAACTCTGTCTCAGGAAGCAGGAGGAGCACAACACTGCCGTCCGAGAATGTGTGAGATCACGGGGGCAGATTACCGGACGTTGGGCGGAGAGTGAGACTAAGGAACGAGTTGTTGCTTGCCCATGTTGTTGGGGAGAAATGCTGTGTCACGTGTTGTTAGGAACAATCGGTGTGTGCAAGTGTGCTTGAAAGGAATTGCTGTGTGCATATGTGCTTGGGAAAAGTCATTGTGTACACTTAGGCTTCGGGAGAGTTGCTGTGTACACCTATATTTGGGGAGAAATACTATGTGCACGTGTTGTTGGGAGGGTTACTGCATGTACTTGTGCTTGGGGAGGGTTCTTGTGTGCACATGTGCTTGGGGAGAGTTGTTTTGTGCACGTGCTGTTGGGAAGGGTTAATGTGTGTACGTGTGCTTGGGGAGAGTTAACATAAGACCATAAGAACATAAGAATGGAGGAAACTGCAGCGGGCCTATTGGCCCATACTGGGCAGTCCGGTTTACACCCAACCCCTATTCCTCATATAAGCATCCAACCTATGTTTGAAGCTATTCAGCATATTCGAGTTAATGATGATATTTGGTAACTTGTTCCATTCATCCACTACTCTGATTCCAAACCAGTGTTTACCTATTTCACGCCTAAATCTAAATTTGTCTAATTTAAAACCATTGTTACGAGTTCGCTCCTGGTTGGATAGTTTGAGTACCTTTGTAATGTCCCATTTGTTTAGCCCTGCCTTCCACTTATACACCTCTATCAGGTCGCCCCTCGCTCTACGTCTCTCGAGGGAGTGCAAATTAAGATGCTTTAACCTGTCTCTATACTCAAGGTTCCTAATGCCCTGGATTAATCTTGTCATTCTCCTCTGAATTCTTTCCAAGGATTCTATATCCATTCTGTAATACGGTGACCAGAACTGAACTGCGTAATCCAGGTGTGGTCTCACAAGAGCAAGATACAGTTTTAGGATGACCTCGCTAGTCTTGTAAACTAACTCTCCTGTGTATGAACCCAAGTACTTTATTGGCCTTGTTACGAGCAAAAACACATTGTTTACTTGGCTTAAGGTTCCTTCTTATCATTACTCCTAAAGCTCTCTCGCAGTCAGATTTTTATATGGCATCGTTCTTCATCTGGTATCTAGTTCCCTGTTTACCTCTCCTATACTGAGTACTTACATTTGTTCACGTTGAATATCATCTGCCATTTTTCAGACCATTCGAAAAATTTGTTTAGATCTTCCTGTAGTTTTGTAGAGTCCTCGTCAGATTTAATAACACGTCCTATTTTAGTGTCATCAGCAAATTTGCTTATGTTGCTGTCTATGCCGATATCTATGTCGTTTATGTATATAATAAATAATAATGGTCCAAATACTGAACCTTGGGGAACTCCACTTGTGACGTTGCTCCAATGGGACTTAGTGCCATTAATGCTCACTCGCTGTTTCCTGTCCTGTAACCACACCCTAATCCATTTAAGGATATTACCTTTGCTGCCATGTGCTTCTACCTTTCTAATTAGTCTTTCGTGGGGGACTCTGTCGAAGGCTTTGCTAAAGTCGAGATATACCACATCATAATTGTGCCCCTCGTCCACCGATTCGAAAACTGATGAAAAGAATGTTAATAGATTACTTAGACATGAACGTCCGCTTGTGAAGCCATGCTGGGAATCATTGATCAATCGGTGCTTCTCCAGGTGATTTCGAATAGAGTTTGAAATGATTACTTCCAGTAATTTGCCTACTATTGATGTTAGACTGATTGGGCGGTAGTTAGAGGATAGTGATCTATCCCCCTTCTTGAAAATCGGTATTACATTCGATATCCTCCAGGATTCTGGTACTACACCTGTTTTTAAGGACATGTTAAACAACTTTGCTAAGGGCATACTAAGCTCTTCCTTACATTCCTTTAATATTCTGGCAAATATCTCATCGGGACCAGGTGACTTATTAGGCTTTAGTTTGTCTATTTGCTTTCTAACAACGTTACTATTCACTACTATCTCGCTTAATTTGTTTTCTTCACTATCTCTGAATAAAGTCTGTGCCCCGGGTATCATGTTTAAATTTTCGGTGGTGAAAACTGTTGAAAAATATTTATTCAAATCATTGCTCATTTCTCTTTCGTTATCAGTGAGCTCGTCGGTGTCTGACCCTATTGGTCCAATCTTTTCTCGTGTTTTAGTTTGATACATTTGGTAGAATCCTTTGGGGTTTGTCTTCGCCTCCCTTGCTATCCTTACCTCATTATTCCTCTTGGCTTTCCTTATCTCGGTTTTAACCCTACTCGCCAATACCCTATAATAATCCCGGAGGTGAATTTCGCCACGATTTATCCTTCTACCTATAGCCTTCCTTTGGCCAATGATGTTCTTTAAATAATTATTTATCCATTTAGGGTCATTGTTGTCTGATCTGAGTTTGTTGTATGGAATGTTCTGCCTTTGTGCATTAAGTAACTCACTATTTAAATTGTCGTAGAACATGCAATCTCAGATCTCGTTATCAGGTCGGTGTCATCTGTCAGGTTCATGGCCAAGCGTGACACCCCCTCTCTCAGCTGCCTCTTTAAACTGTCAAAGTTTGCCCTTCTGAAATCTGGTACTTTAGTGGAATTTTCCTTACGTCTGCCCTGAAAATCTAACTGGAATCTAATTTCTTTGTGATCTCTGTTTGCAAATTCGTTCCCTACCTCGACATTGCTAATAAGGTTTTCTCTGTTCAACAGAACTAAATCGAGTATATTGTGACCCCGGGTGGGTTCGGTTATATGTTGACTTAGGAAACAGTCCTGGATCGTCTCGAGAAAATCCTCTGATTCTGAGTTACCCGTAAGGTCAGTCCAATCTATTTGGCCAAGGTTAAAGTCGCCTACTATACAGACTTTGTTGTGTATGGAAGCCCTTCTCATTTCATTAGAGATAAGTCGCTCATTGACTCTATCAAGATTGGGAGGTCTATATATTACTCCTGTGATTAATTTTTCCCTACCGTCGATTAATTCTATCCAAATTGTTTCTGTATTCCGCTCAGTTTTTATTTCCTTATATATTTCACACTTCAGATTATCCCTAACATAGATTGCTACTCCGCCTCCTTTCCTGGTCTGCCTATAGGTATGGAACAGTTTGTAACCCGCAATTTGGTATTCGACCGGCAACTCACGTGTGTCTAGGTTGATCCATGCTTCAGTGAATGCTATTATATCGATTTTTTCGGTACATACCAAGGCCCTAATATCATCCATTTTGTTTCTCATACTTCTACTGTTCTCGTAGTATACATTTAAGTTAGTCGTGTTCTGAGTCCTCCCCTTACCGCGTTTAGTTTTAAACTCCCTGTCTAATTTAGTTTTGTCATCATTCCTAACACTATTTCCCTGTAATCTTTCACTTTGTGTGCACGTGTTGTTGGGGAGAGTTGTTGAGTTCATGTGGTGTTACGGAGCGTCACTCTGTACATGAGTGCTTGGGGAGACTTGTTGTATGTACGTGTGCTTGGGGAGAGTTGCTCTATATACGCGTGGTCGTGTGGGTGAGTGTTGTGGGGTGGATGATTTTGGTGATGTGGGTGAATGTTGTGGTGTGGGTGAGTGTGGTGATGTGGGTGTGTGTTGTGGTGTGGGTGAGTGTGTTGATTTCGGTTAGTGTGGTTGAGTGGGTGAATGTTTTGGTGTGGGTGATTGTGGTGATGTGGGTAATTGTGGTGGTGTGGGTGAGTGTGGTGATATGGGTGAGTGTTGTGGTGTGGGTGAGTGTGTTGATGTGGGTAAGTGTGATTGAGTGGGTGAGTGTTGTGGTGTGGGTGATTGTGGTGATGTGGGTGAGTGTGGTGCTGTGGTGAGTGTTGCGGTGTGGGTGAGTGTTTTGGTGTGGGTGATTGTGGTGATGTGGATAATTGAGGTGGTGTGGGTGATTGTTGTGGTGTGGGTGATTGTGGTGATCTGGGTAATTGTGGTGGTGTGGGTGAGTGTGATGATGTGGGTGAGTGTGGTGAGGGATGTGATGTAGGTAAGTGAGTTGGTGTGGGTGAATGTTGTGGTGTGGGTCAGTGTGGTAATGTGGACAAGTGTGGTGGTGTGGGCGAGTGTGGTGGTGTGAGTGGGTGTGGTGGTGTGGATGAGTGTAGTGGTGTGGGTATAAGCGGCGGAGGAAGTGGCCACAGCCAACAAAGATATCACTGTAATGAGTGATGAGTGAGTTGCTTGACGAGCCAGCTGGTCGCGCTGGTTCTTCGGTAACGCTCCCGTCTAATGGAGTTTCACCCATGATGTACTAAGTTCTCTTATATTATGATCATGTGACTTTATACTCGGATTTGTTTATCTTCAAGTAATTATGGGTAGGATAGGTTATGTATGTGTGTGTGTGTGTGCGCGCGCACGCAGAGTTCACTAATGAAGGTGACATCTTTAATAACTCATACGTATCATTGTATCATAGCTAGATGATATTCATACTCGATTCCGAGTGACAGCAATATATAAGTAGTGTGTGTGTGTGTGTGTGTGCACTCGCACGCAGAGTTCACTAATGAAGGTGACATCTTTAATAACTCATACATATCATTGTATCATAGCTGGATGATCTTCATAATCTATTCCGAGTGACAGCAATGTATATGTAGTGTGTGTGTGTTTGTATGTGTGTGTGCAAATAAATCACTGTAGGTGCATGTGATCCAAGTATATGCTGAAAACCACATAGGAAACAAGAAAACACGAAGTCCCTAAGTGCATTCGTGTAATTCACATCTTCAGGGGTAAGTACAGACTAAGGAGTAATTAATTATTGACATTGTTAATATATACAGTAAAGGAGAGCGAGATCAAGTCCCTAGGGACCGCAGGTGTCCACCATATTCAGGTTCCAAATTTTGTTATTCACAAAATTTTCCTTTTTGCACATTCCTTTAATCAGAACGCGACTAACTTAAATGTTTACTACGCAAACAGTAGAAGTATGAGAAACAATTGAATGAAATCAGGGCGTTGGTATGTACCGGAAAAATCGATATAATAGCATTCACCAAAACATGGATAAACCTAGACTCACGTGAGTTAGCTGTCGAATACCAAATTGCAGGTTACAAATTATTCCATACAAATAGGCAGATTAGGAAAGGAGGCGGAATACCAAGCTGTGTCAGGGATAATCTGAAGTGTAAAATAGATAAGGAAATAAAAACTGAGCTGAATACAGAAACACTTTGGATAGAATTAATCGATGGTAGGGAAAAATTAATCACAGGAGTAATATATAAACCTCCTAATCTTGATAGAGTTAATGAGCTACTTATTTTGGGATAAAATGCGCAGAGCTTCCATATATAGCAAATTCTGTATAGTAGGCGACTTTAACTTTAGCCAAATAGATTGAAATGACCTTGCTGGTAACTCAGAATCAGAGGATTTTCTTGAAACAATCCAGGACTGTTTCCTAAGCCAACATATAACCGAACCCACCCGGGATAATAATATACTAGATTTAGTTTTGTCAAACAGAAAAAACCTCATTAGTAATGCCCAGGTAGGGAACCAACTTCCTAACAGCGATCACCAAGAAATTAGTTTCCAGTTAGAATTTCAGGGCAGTCGCAAGGAAAATTTCACTAAATCCCAGATTTCAGAAGAACAAACTTTGATACTTTGAAGAGGCAGCTGAGAGAAGGAGTATCATGCTTGGGGGATGAATTACATGACCTCACATGAGGTGACCTCACACAATGTGCCAACAGAGGGCGACCTCACCTTACCTGGAGACCTGACGGTTGAGGATGACTTGATAATGAGATCAAAGGTTGACGAGTTCCACAACAGTTTAAATAATGAGTTACTTAATGCACAAAGGCAGAACATACCACACAGAAAACCCAGATCAAATAACAATAACCCTAAATGGATAAATAATTACTTAAAGAATATTATTGGACAAAGGTAGGAGAATAAATCATGGTGAAGTTTACCTCCAACATTATTATAAGGTATTGGCCGGTTGGGTTAAGATCGAGATAAGAAAAGCAAAGAGGAATAAAGAACAGAAGGTAGCACGGGAGAAGGAGTCAAACCCCAACGGATTCTATCAAATGTATCAAACTAAAACACAAAAAAAGAGTGGACCAATAGGGTCAGACACCGGCGAGCTCAATGATAACCACCGAAAATTTAAACATGATACCCGAGGCACCGCCTCTATACAGAGATAGTGAAGAAAATAAATTGAGCGAGTTAGTAGTGACTAGTAACGTTGTTAGTAAGCAAATAGACAAACTAAAGCCTAGTAAGTCACCAGGTCCCGAAGAGATATTTGCCAGAGTATTAAAGGATTGTAAGGAAGAGCTTAGTATGCCCCTAGCATAGTCCTTAAAAACGGGTGTAGTACCAGAATGCTGGAGGATAGCGAATGTATTACCGATTTTCAAGAAAGGCGATAGATCACTATCCTTTAACTACCGTCCAATCAGTCAAACATCACTTGTAGGCAAATTACTGGAAGCAATCATTTCAAACTCTATTCGAAATCACCTGGAGAAGCACAAGTTGATCAATGATTCCTAACATGGCTTCAAAAGTGGGCGTTCATGTCTAACTAATCTATTAACATTCTTTTCATCTGTTTTCGAATCAGTGGACGAGGGGGACAATTATGATGTGGTATATCTTGACTTTAGCAAAGCCTTCGACAGAGTCCGCCAAGAAATATTAATAAGAAAAGTGGAGGCTCATGGCATTAATAGAGATATTTTAAAATGGATTAAGGCGTGGTTACAGGACAGGAAACAGTGAGTGAGCATTAACGGTACTAAATCTGATTGGAGTAACATCACTAGTGGAGTATCCAAAGGGTCAGTACTTGGACCAGTATTATTTGTTATATACATGAACGACATAGATATCGGCGTAGATAGTAATATAAGTAAATTTGCTGATGACACTAAAATAGGGCGTGCAATTAAATCTGACGAGGACTCCGCAAAACTACAGGAAGATCTAAAAAAAATTCAAATGGTCTGAAAAACGGCAGACGAAATTCAATGTGGACAAATGTAAAGTACTCAGTATAGGAGATGTAAGCAGGGAAACCACATACCAGATAAACAACACTGTTATTAAGAAATCCGACTGCGTGAATGATTTAGGAGTAATGATAAGTAGGAATCTTAAGTCAAGTAAACAATGTGTATTTGCTCGAAACACGGCTAATAAAGTACTTGGGTTCATACACAGGAGTGTTAGTTACAAAATTAGAGAAGTCATCCTGAAACTATATCTTGCGCATGTGAGACCTCACTTGGATTACGCAGTTCAATTTTGGTCACCGTATTACAGGATAGATACAGAATCCCTAGAAAGAATTCAGAGGAGAATGACAAGATTAATCCAGGGCATTAAGAACCTCGAGTACAAAGACAGGTTAAGCATCTTAATTTGCACTTCCTCGAGAGATGTAGAGTGAGGAGGGATATGATAGAGGTGTATGCATGTGTTCTGGGTATAAAGTTCTATCTACAGTAGCGAACACAAACACATGTAGAGTTTTCGTAGGTTCTATTTCCTGGATAAACAGATACACAAGGGAGGTGGCGCTCCTTACTCTGTCTGGGGGTCAGCTAGCCTTTCGGGCGACATGTGGTAAGTGATACATTAGCAGCTTCCATATGTCGCCAGGCACATTAATTAAGCGTGTGGGACATGGTAAATACATTGCCACACGCTGCTAGCTAGGCTGAATAAATAGTGTATATAAATGGAGCACATACATAATATACATACAGCATACATAATATACATACACCTCCCTGCCCCCTATACGCTCATAGCAAAGTCTTGAGCGGACCTTTTCTTTTTGATCCGTTCTGAGCTTCGAGGGACTTGATCACTGGGAAGGGTATAGGACTCAACACTAGTGGCGGGGTCAGCAGAAGGCGTTGTTACGGGGCGGAGAAAACGGCGGTTCCTCCACCACACACGACCACTGGGTAACCGCACCTGGTAGTCCCGTGACCTACCGAGACCCATGACTACGCCCACTTTGTCCCAACGTAGGGAGGCTGGGTCCTGAACACGGACTTGGTTGCCGACACTCAATCTGGGGGGAGAACGGGCGTGGTCGTTGTAGCGGGCGACGACATCATGAACACGTTCAACAGCTTGGCGAGCACAATCCTCTGTCTTGGCCTGCCACTCCTTGGAGAAGGATTGAGGGTGAGCAGGGACCCAAGAACGAAGGGGCGTCCATACAAGACCTGGGCAGGGGAGCGTCCGGTGTACTTAGGTGTGTTGCGGAGTTCAAGGAGACCCTGGTCGAAGGCCTCGCAGTCAATATTCCCAGAAGGGGCCACCTTAAGGATGAGGTGCTTCACGGATTTGACAGCAGCCTCAGCGTGGCCGTTGGACTGCGGGTAATAGGGCGATGACAACACATGCAGGACTCCCCATCGGTCAAGGAACACAGCAAAGTCCCGGCTTGCGAACTGGGGCCCTCCGTCGGTTCGCAGGCGCACAGGAACGCCCACGTCAC
This sequence comes from Homarus americanus, assembly GCF_018991925.1. Taxonomy (NCBI): domain Eukaryota; kingdom Metazoa; phylum Arthropoda; class Malacostraca; order Decapoda; family Nephropidae; genus Homarus; species Homarus americanus. Next base: position 6,531,885 of record NW_024735442.1, on the reverse strand, counting down.
GGAAGTAGTGGCGGAACTTGCTGATGGTGGCGGCAGACGTCGTGTCATTACCGCACTTGATGACAATCGGCCAACCAGAGAGACGGTCGACGATAACGAGGAAGGACTCTCCTGAAACAGAAAAAGTCGGCCGACACAGACTCAAAGGGGCGGGTGGGGTTGTCGTCACTCATGAAGGGTTCCTGCTGCTGGCTGGGTTGTAATACTTGGTAGGGCTCACACGCACGGACAACATTGGAGATGTCGGAGTCGATGCCGGGCCAGAACACAGTCTGTCGTGCACCTTCGTTTGGTGGCCTCAGCTCCATAGTGACTGTCGTGAAGGCGAGCTAAGACGCAGGGACGTGAGGCAGCAGGGACAACTACACGTGCTCCATACAGAACAAGGTCTCCGTCGCAGTAGAGTTCATCACGGAGTTTCCAATACGGGAGCAGGGTGTTGTGAAGGTCGTAGCGGTTGCTAGGGAATCCATTCCTCACACACTGGACGAGTCGGACGTAGGAAGGGTCATCTCGGGCTGCTGTTCTAAGGTCCTCCATTGCCTTGTCATCATCTGGTGACAGGTCTGAACGAAGGGCTTGGACGGCGTGTAGGGTGACCACAGTCCTAACGGAAAGAGAGAGGTCGGCGTCGAGCACATGGTCTTCTGGAGTAGGGCGGCTGACAGGAGAGCGGGATAAGGCATTAGGGATGCAGAGCTCTTTACCAGCACGCCACACTGCTGTGTAGATGTACGCCGAGAGCTTCTCTTTCAGACGCTGGAGGCGAGGGTTCTCAACGGCGTCCAGTGTGTAGTGGTTGAGGATCGGGACAAGCGGGCGATGGTCGGTCAATAGGTGAAAGTGTTGCAGGCCTATGAGGTAAAACCTGCACTTGGACATCGCCCAAACCACAGCCAACAGCTCCAACTCATTAGTGGCGTAGCGCGTCTCGGTGTCAGAGAGGAAACGCGAGCCACACTGGACGAGCCGGAACTGCCGTCCACCAAGATCCTGCAATAGGGCGTATCCCACGCCGTAGAAGCGTGAGGCATCTGTCTGCAGGACCGTCGGCAAGGCTGGGTCAAACGTGGCTAGGACAGGTGGACTAGACAGGGCCTGTTTTACTTGGTGGAAGGCCTTGTCGTGGTCGGGGGTCCACAGGAATGTCCTCTTGGAGCTCATCAGGGGGCGAAGTGGTTGAGCAGCTACGGAGATGTCCGGCGAAAACTCTGCTAACTGGTTGACGAGACCAATGAAGGACCTCAAGTCGGTGAGGTTAGCAGGGGTGGGAAAATCTGTGATGGCGCGGACCTTCTCCGGGTCAGCTGCATTACCATTCCCTGAGAGGGTGTACCCACAAAAGTCCACTGAAGAGCTGGCCAGAACAAACTTGTCAGCATTTAGGGTGATGCCGTGCTTCCGGCAAATGTTGAGTACCTCGTAGATACGGCAGAGGTGATCCATGTAATCCTCATCGTACATGAGTATGTTGTCGACCACTTTCACGCAGTTTGCCAGAACTTGTAGAGCCATATCACCTCGAAGGCAGAAAGCGTCTCCTGTAGCGGCGAATCCCATGGGGCCATGGCAAAAACTGTAACGTCCATGCGGGGTAATGAAAGTTGTAAGTGGTCGGTCTTCTTCGGCAAGCTCTATCTGCCAGTATCTACACAGGGCGTCCATCGTCGAGAAGAAGCGCGCCTTCGGGTTCACACTGCGTATAGCTGCAAAGGTCGAGGGAGAAGGGTGCGCAGGACGAGACACCTGGCTGTTGAGCTTGGAGAGGTCAGTGGTGATCCGAACACCACCTTTGGGTTTTGCGACGACTACCACAGGGTGACACCATGGAGACGGGTCATCGTCGGCTGGTGCAATAATTTTTTGGGCAACCATGGAGTCCAGCTCGTTTTTTACCGCCTCGCGGAAGGCCAGGGGGACCAGTCGAGGGGTGTAGATAGCGAAGGGCTTCGCGTCGTCCCTCAAATGGATCCTGATGAGGGGGGCCTACCATCTTCTTGAGAGGCTTCGATTCCAGAGCGGACTTGGTCACCAGAACGTCGCTGAATTCCTTCAGGAAGTACTTCCGAGCATCCGAAGGAGAGGTGTCACTGGCAAGAGGTAGGGGTAGGGCGACAGCAGGGTCGTTGCTGCTCCCTTTGTGCACCCTGTTGGCGTGTTTTACCTCGAGAATAGGTTTGGGGAAGCCCTGGGAGATGATGGCCAATGTCTGTAGGACAGCAAAGGAGTCGGAACACCGTTATGCACATCAATCCAGGCTTGACACGACCTGTTGCCAAAGGTGACCTGTGCTTGGAGTGAACCTAGGGCTGGGGCCATCTGTGAACCATCTGCCTTGAAGTGGAGATCCTTGGGGGGCGGTCCTAGATCACTTGGAGAGAGCCCCAAGCATTGCAAATGCTGGGGACCGATGACTGTAGCATCAGCGCCGGTGTCGGGCAACATCTGAAGACAGGATGACACACTGCCGTAGGTCACGATGACGCTGATGTGCTGGGGAACTTTGGTCCTGGGACGCGAAGGGGAGCACACCTTCCTAATATGGCTGGAGCGTTGTCCAGGGTCGTCATGCTTCTGATTGGAAGACTGTAGGCGGCCCTCACTGGTGGAAGGGGGCTGAAGCTTCTGCCGACGCTGTCCCTTGGGTTTGTTGGTAGGGCAACACTTGTCGTAGTGGCCCAGACGACAAAACACATTGCACTGGACGTGCTTAGCTGGGTACCTCACTGTGAGCGACCAGTGGCCCTTACGGTCACAACTGTTCCAGGTAGACTCAGCAGCTGGACACACCTGTGTTCCGTGCTGCTTACCACAGCTGTTACAAAAGGAACCGGGCGTGGGCGTGGTGGGCGAAGGCGTTGAAGTAGACTTCTTGTCCTTCTTGCACCGGGACACAGCGCAAGCGCATACAGCTGTAGGGGGAGCTCGGATGGCAGAGGTGGCACACCTGGCAGCCTCATAGGAGCGACATATCGTCAACACATCCTTAAGAGAAGAGGAAGAGTTGAGGGAGGTGAGGCGTTGGACAAGCTCCTCGTCCTTAACACCCATCAGGATCACCTGCTTCAACTGGGTCTCCTCGCACTGCTGGTGGTTACCTGGGCATATATCTACCTCTTCCGAGGCTCTCTTGAGTCGTACATAAAAGGCATCAAAAGTCTCGCCCTCCATCTGTCTGCAGCTAAACAATTCCCTCCTGCGTAGGGCTTCATTCCGCTGCCCTTTGATGTGCCGTTGTAGAATATCCAGTACCTCCCCTACAGATAATGAAGCGGTCGGATGTACCTGCGACTTATGTTCCAATAAGTTGTTTAGGCTGTGACAAACTCTGGAGATCCACCATTGTAGCATAATCAGTCCACCGTCGCCGCCATTCACGAAAAGTCTGGAAATTCATATCAGGCTTCAAGATGGGCGGTGTTTGAGCAGCCGCTTTAGGAGGGGCTGGGGAGCGTGAAGAAAGCATTGATGAGGTATCTGAACCAGTCAATACCGAGGCAGTGTTAGAGCCAGGGGCTTGGTTAACAGTGAGGCGAGTTATCAAAGCTTCAAGACCGTGCACTGTCTTCCAATCTCCGTTGGTGGTCTCTCTCTGCCTCTGCTTGCCTTCTTTCTTCATTCTCCACAAGTCTTCTAGCTTCGTCCTTGCGCCTCTCATCCCTCATAAACTTCATTAAAGCAATTATCTCTGAAGACAACGCTGAAGATCGAGGTGAAGGGCTGCGCGATGTGGTGGGAGCTGGAGGGTCCTGTTCAGCCTGGTCATCCATCTCTGCCGAGCTGTCATCCGACTGACTCATCCAGGCGTTGGCTCCACGACTGCGTAAAGCACGAGACATAATAACTTAATCTGTGTACTGTGTCTTAAATCAGTGTTAACCGGTCAGCCCGTCGTATCAACAAGATCTGAGACAAAAAAATTAATTAAATGCACAGATAAATAGATTATATATAAAATATATATAAAGGAATGGCCGCAGTCAGTGTGTTTGTACGTGTGTGTGTGTGTGTGTGCCCGCCTTGGACAGTGTCTCGCTGGGAGGGAGAGGAGGGAGAGGCAGGGACTCACAGTCAGTCGCCAGTTACCCCCTGGACGCGGTCAGAGGAGGGTGTACTGAACTCTTCTCCTCACAACTGCCCAGAACATGCCTTTTACCTTGGGAATCCTTTAGAACAAGGTCACACAGTTATGGCACTAAACACACAATGCACTATAAACTTCACAGGAACTTGCTTTCACTGACACTGCTCAAAGTTGCTATAAATTCTTTGAAGAGACGGCCATTAGCGGTGGTTGACACAGAGCAGGGGTCCATAAGCCGGTCTTGCCACAAACTTTACAATTCACTTGTATAATGATCCAGTAAAATGACTCACTGCGCCATGCATGTGTTCTGGGTATCAAATTCTATCTACAGGAGCGAACACAAACACCTGTAGAGTTTTCGTAGGTTCTATTTCCTGGATAAACAGATACACAAGGGAGGTGGCACTCCTTACTCTGTCTGGGGATCAACTAGCCTTTCGGGGGACATGTGGTAAGTGATTTATTAGCAGCTTCCATATGTCGCCAGGCACATTAATTAAGCGTGTGGGACATGGTAAATACATTGCCACATGCTGCTAGCTAGGCTGAATAAATAGTGTATATAAATGGAGCACATACATAATATACATACAGCATACATAATATACAAACAGTGTGTAAATGGAAGTCAGGGCTAAAAAAAGGGTACTCAAACTATCCAACCAGGAGCGAACTCGTAACAATGGTTTTAAATAAGACAAATTTAGATGTAGGCGCGAAATAGGTAAACATTGGTTTGGAAATAGAGCAGTGGATGAATGGAACAAGTTACCAAACATCATTATTGACTCGAATACGATGGATAACTTCAAAAATAGGTTGAATGGCTATATGAGCAATGGGGGTTGGGTGAATAAAGGACTGCCCAGTATGGGCCAATAGGCCCGCTGCAGTTTCCTCCATTCTTATGTTCTTATGTTTGTTTTGTTGTCAAAGTAAGGGAAACAATTTAAACCCTGCAATTGTGTATAAATGAGGAAAAAGTCAGATTAGGAACCCTGGGACTTGGTCACAATTTTTGTGGTGCCATATGGCAGCAGGGTCTACCATTAGAAAATACATTATGCTTCCAATATCTTCCCAGGCGGTAGTACCCCCCTGTTTGATAGCTGCCTACTACCTACTACACGTGATGTAATAGACTGTAATATAATATAAATATCTTGATAATTATCATTGAGTTGGTGTCTTATACTGGATATCATGGCAAATTTATCACAAAAAATTGCTTCATCTATTAACATATTAAGCCACTATTGATTGACCTGGACTCTTCAGCTTTCAATACGTTAGAAATATTGTGAGCTTTTCTTGATTAAACTCTTAAGTATGAATACGTAAGTCTTCGTACTTAAATGGTAATAGAAAAATCTGTAATAATAATAATACTAATAATAACAATAATAATAATAATATTAATAATAATAATAATAATAATAATAATAATAATAATAATAATAATAATAATAATAATAATAATAATAATAATAATAATAATAATAATAACACGGATTATGATTTACGCAGGTAATACTGAAGCTGCTGTGGTTGGTTAGCAAGGACATGAGGAAAATTCTCAATGAAATCACCCCACTCCTTCTCCACATCCACCTGCTCTTCTTCCTCCCGCTTTTTGCATGGAGGAATGCAGACTTCAACGCCGCGCTTCTCACATGCTGCTTTGCCGTCAAGACCTAGTGCAGCACCAGGGAGTACTCGTTACTATACACAACAACCAAGTCACGAACCAGACGAAAGATCTTCCTACCAGTCGAAGGAACCCACTTCAGCCCCCCTGTGGAGAAAGAACCACTTTTGTGTCACCAACCTGACAAAGAAATCTGCCTCTACCACCCACCTTGCAAATGCGTCTTCCTCTACCACCCACCTAGCAAAGAAATTCCTCTGCCACCTACCTAACAAATGAACTTTTATGCCACCCACATAGCAATGGAACTCTTCTGCTACCCACCTAACATAGGAACTCTTCTGCCACCCACATAGCAAAGGAACCCAAACAAAACGACATGAACACACTGTAGTTCTTGATAGAGAAGACTATATATAAGAATCTCGTTGTGTGGGAATGGTAAAGAAAATAAGACTCACGTGGTTTTAGAGTTAAGGCCAAAGTATTCACGAATGATACCATCAATTATCACTTACTTTACGAATGAGGAAGAGATATACTTACATATTTGTGTCCTTTTCGTCCGCATCAAATTAAATATTAATAGTACTGTAAAGATGCCGTATCTACTTCACTCCTGAGTTGCTTCAAGTTTATAAGGGATTCATTCGTTCTAGCTTGGAGTATTGTTCTCATATATGAAGTGGCTCTTCTTCTGTCCGTTTATTAGATAGAGTAGAATCAAAGCCATTTCGTCTAATTAACCCTTCTCCTTTAGTTGATAATCTCTCTTCCCTTTCTCTTCGCCATAATGTTGCTTCACCCGTTATAGTACATATTTCTTTCCTCACACAGCCAAACTGCAGAATGCTCTGCCTTCTTCTATGTTTCCATACTCTTACAATCTGTCTCACTTCAAAAAGCTGGTCTTCCGGCATCTTCGTGATGGAGATTAATAGTCTGTTCTCCTCATTCTTTCCTTGTGGTTATCAGCATATACCTAGATCACGCCCACCTACAGTGATTTACTTGCATATATATATATATATATGTATATATATATATGTATATGTATATATGTGTATATATATATATATATATATATATATATATATATATATATATATATATATATATATATATATATATATATATATATATATATATATATATATATATATATATATATATATATAATATATATATAGTGTTACATAAGAACATAAAAACATAAGAATGGAGGAAACTGCAGCGGGCCTATTGGCCCATACTGGGCAGTCCCATTTACACCTAACCCCTATTGCTCATATAAGCATACAACCTATGTTTGAAGCTATCCAGCGTATTCGAGTTAATGATGATATTTGGTAACTTGTTCCATTCATCCACTACTCTGTTTCCAAACCAGTGTTTACCTATTTCGCGCCTGAATCTAAATTTGTCTAATTTAAAACCATTGTTACGAGTTCGCTCTTGTTTGGATAATTTGAGTACCTGTGTAATGTCTCCTTTGTTTAGCCCTGACTTCCATTTATACACCTCTATCATGTCAGCCCTCGCTCTGCGTCGCTCGGGGGAGTGCAAATTAAGATGCTTTAACCTGTCTTTGTACTCAAGGTTCCTAATGCCGGGGATTGGTCTTAACATTCTCCTCTGGATTCTTTCCAAGGATTCTATATCCATTCTGTAATACGTGCAACGTAAGATAGAACTACCCTTAACAACCAATTACTAAATGAGCTGTATGCCCCTGCCGGACGTACTGCAAATGAGTATGTATTCTTGATATATATATATATTGTATGATTTTATATTTTTTCCACACTAGAATTTCATTGCTTTGTTGCTGCGTATGTGAATAGATTATATTTTCAAAGTCAGTAACACTGTAATAACATTAACAATGAGACGTTATATCATGTACTATGTTTGGGTCAGTCAGCAACCCATAAAAGCCGAGGGTTTCAAAGCCAGCTAGGAGTTCGGTCATAGGCTAGGGTAACCTCCGGACCTTTACACTGGCCTGCGTTGTCAGTTGACTTATGTGTTCGATCGATCGAGTGATGTACTTGTGGTATTCATTGTTGAGGCTGGCTGGCTGTATTTAGCGTCTTATGAATTCAGTGTTTTATGTATTTTTGTTCTTGAATCGTGTATTGATTTAGTTATAAGTGATAATGGCAACCTGAAAGTATTCTAGAATGTTCATGTGATTAGCTTTATGTCTTTGTTATGAGTGATTTACTTGCATATAAATATATATATATATATATATATATATATATATATATATATATATATATATATATATATATATATATATATATATATATATATATATATATATATATATATATTAAGTTTAAGGTAGTTGACATTCTTGATATACCCTTTTCTTCCTCGTCTTTACCAAGTTCAATAAACGTCATTAATTATCACTTGAGGACGAGGAGCAGACATACTTCATAAACTTATCTGTCTCTTATCTTCACCATGTTCATAAATACCCATACTTATCACGTAGTTAAGCATGAGGGTTGCCTCACTCCATGCACCACCTTCTTCTTCATCTTCACCATAATCAATCAAGTGTATATCTGGAAATTATTTATGTGCAGTGAGTATCATTCAACGAGTCATAGTATAACCTTCAAAATACGAAGATTTCCTTGTTTTGATCTATAATTTGTCAACATGATTTAGTTGTTTCCATCAATTGTCTAGGACAGTATCGCTGTCCATTTTGACTCAACATTTGTTTGTTCTACTAGCATCTTAAACGAGATGTTGTTCTACTAAACCAATTTTGTAAAACACAGTTCTATAGGTCTGGGTTTTCCGAATTAAGTTTCGTCAAAATCATGCAAGCCATCTTTTAATAAGAAAATGAAACAAACAAAACTAAACTTAACCTTGGCTGGTTGCTTTTGCCTTAAAAATAAAGGTGTATAATACTATAGCTGCCTTCGCGAAAAAGGACCAGAACACTATCCAAGATAATTATATGTTTTTACTCATACATTGTTCCTGCGTTACCAGGAAACGAAAACATAAATGTTTTCTGGAATTTTGTTTATTCATTCGGTAAGTTGGTCTGTAAATCTGTAAGAACTGAAACAGTATTTGGAAAAGAACCTGAATTTATTTGGCCAGTCTGTAGACACCCTGAGGCAAATATTAAACTCAAGTAATTATCTTTGTAGTTATTTTATTTAGGGTGATATGTGTGTGTGTGTATGTGTGTGTGGGTGTGTGTGTGTAAAACTATGGCTTTAACTCAAGACTGATATATTAAATTTCTGTAATACACCACGCCCATATATTTCTAACAGTTACGGAACAATAAGCAGAGAGAGATAGAGGTATTGTACACCCAAGAGGTAGAAGGAGAAAGGCATTCACTACATATAATTATATCCTTTGGGTAAATATTAAGGAGAGAGAGAAGGCTGTGACAATGATTTTTCATCTGTGTGTATATTTCTGTTAAGTAAAGTCCGAAGAATATATATTTGTGTTTGTGTTTAGTACCTCAAGTATGGGGAGGCAAAGCGAAGCTGCCGCGGAGGTCCAGCTGAGGGCCCATTTTATTACAAAAAGATATGCTGCATAATTATGAGTTTTATACCACCATTAGGTAGGATCTTGCTGGGTCTGAGCATGATATAAAGTAAAACAAGATATATTTTACAGTAAATGCACAAGACAATAAATAAGACCCGGATATATTTTCCCCACGAAATGTTGGTTAAGGGGCACAGAGACAGTGCTTCCATTTTTAGGGTAATTGCCGTATTTTATGGTAATCAGGACCTTGTTAGGATAGAGTTAAGGGTAGTCCATTCATATTAGGGTAATTTAGGGGAACAAGGATAATTTTAGGGTAATGGATGCATATTCTAGGGTAACTAGGGCATAATGTCTTTTCCAAATATTAGACAATCTATCCATCCCTTCAATGGAATATGGAGGCAGTGGAACGGACGGAGGCAGCAGAGTGTGCCAGTATTAGTGAGCTACATCCTGCTTCCAACACTTCCAAGAAAAACCTGCTAGCTATTCATGATATTTATCAAGATGTATCTGCAACTAAAACTCTGCATAAGCTGAAGGCGCAAGCTAATCCAGGGGAGATTAATAAGTTTCATAATTCATGAATGGTTTTTCTCATTGAATCTGCCTTGCCTATTCAAGAGATATTTCATTTTAATGGCCCTCTTTAGAGGATGAATGGAAGGCTTATTTTGCTATTGATTATTTATTAAAGGAGAAGTTCTGTCTGGTGTACTGGAACAAGGTTATCAGCAAAAAGAATGCAGCTGGAATTACTTGCTTTCCCAATTTAAGAACAGTAATTTGTAGTATCTTGTCTCCGCCTCTTTTTTTCAAACGCAGTGATTGAAAGATCCTCAAGTAAATTAAATTTTACCAAAACATCACAGAGAAAATGTCTAAAAAATAAAACCTTATGTGATCTCATGCATACAATATATTACATGAGAAAAGCAACACAGACACAATCCATGGTTATATCTTAGCAATAAAGAAATCTGTCAAGCAAGTAAAGAGTAGCGCGACTTGCAGTGAGTGTACTGCCCTCAATTTTGATTTGTAAGAGATCTGTATGCTCATTCCATTGTAAATTGGGTGTAGTGGTAGAGTTGGGTCAGGTATTCGTGACATTCTCTCTCCCAAATTATAATGCTATTACAAATTATAATGCTAGGAGTTATTATACTATTCTACACTTTTATTATAATGGGGCTGTCTGTATTTTTTTCAGTCATTTTCATTAATAGGTATCTTTGAGAAAACCTGTCTACACACCTCTATATAGTGATTTGTTTATAGCAGAGTGCACGAATTCTTGACCCCTGGTCCTGGTTGGTTGAATTTTAATTTTCGGTTTTAATACAATCTACACAATTTATATTTTTATTTTCAAATAAATACATTTCAGCTAGCTTAGTTGTCTTCGATATTCACTGGACACATTAATCTAGATCAGGAACTCTAATGTCTTTTTATTTTTTTGTTGTAAGGAATTTAACAGTAACAGGATTAGTAAAATCACCCCCCCCCCCTCCACTTTTTCAACAAATAGGGCTATGGAGTCTGATTTCCTGAATCGTGTGACACTCAGTGTTCACCGCACCCAGTGACCTCCAGAGTAACCGGGCTTGCTAGCCGGTAGCAGTTTCAACATTGCTGAGGTCATCGGATTCCCTTAACAACTAGGAAGCCATCTTAGACCTGTCGTCGATGCCACCTTGGATTCCTCATCGACGCCATCTTGGATCTTCACGTCAAGGAGAAACTGTGACCTTTATAATCAGCTGGCTGCCCAACTCCACTGAAATCTATGGTTTTCAAGACCAGTCTTTCAATCAATGTTGAATTAATATAATCCCAATATTTTTCCCTTGCTCATTTATTGATACTTTAATTATTTTACTTATAATCTAAATGGATAAGCAAGGTTATTGTTTAGTGTAATTTTCTTTTATTGTTAGGTATTTATGGATAAGTTCATTTAATATTCGGGTTCAGACATTACGGACTTGGCGAAACATTATCATAGTGATTCTGAACAATCAGAAAACGGTTTTGACACTGAACTACAGGTAGACTTGCAAGGAACACAGACGCAATCCAGGCGACAAACTTTAATTGAGAGTAGAGAACAATTTATTGATCAATCATTTGACGATTTAAGCCGTAGAACCCTTAGGTCTGGTAGTGCGTACGACACAACACCTTATTGCGGGCATGTTTTCTCTTATCCTACAGAGATACACAGTGTGTCAGAGACTCCTTCTTTACCTCCCGCATCCACTAATCCTTTAGTTAGATCTAAGTTGTCTAACAACTCACTAACCATGGCTGCAGCTAGCTCAGGCATGTCATCTAACAATCCTGACATTGTTCAAGTATTACAACGCGTTCGTGAGTTCACTGAGGAAGATGATCATCGCGTAACTACATTTTTACGGTCATGTGAGGATACCATGAAGAACATCCAAATAACGGGAGATGACGAGCGCAAGGCTTTTTGTCCGCGGTCACATAAAGGAAGGTAGTTACGCTAGTGAACATTTAGACGCCTTTGGTCTGGCGGATCCTTTAATTGGTCTTTTTGAATTGGGAGCACAGCAAGGTCACCTGAATTGGATGTTTCGATGGGTTGACCGTCTTGCTCATATGATTCAAGTAGGGGATACCATGAAAAGTGTCTCCATAGCTGGTGATGTCTGTCAAGACATCAAGGCTAATTTTCGTGGTTCACCCTGGTTGGGCCCTGACGGCAAAATGTCATTAGACAATTTTGCAAAATTAATTTAGTTTGTTAGTTTTCTATTGACGATCCCTGATCCTAAGTATAATCAAGCAAAGACAAATGATTATAACCAAACTGATTTAATTCTTGATTACGCAGATAAGATCGCAATTAAGACACCGCGTATTCACCTAGCGAGGATGGTCAAACCTGTGGTCCAGGTTCAACAAAGAGTTCCCAAGAACTCAGGCACAAAAGTCAAACAACTTCTAGTGTGTAAACATTGCAACAAGAAGGGTCATACAATTGACTTTTGTTATCAGCTCCAGCAAGGTAGAGTCAAACCCAAAATCCAAATAGCCCCTCCCACCAATCTACGACAGTGACAAGTACCACCCACGACTTATTCAGCAGCTGCTCAAACCAAGTCTGCTACAGAACAGAAAAGTGACATTTGGTGTGAGCATCATCAGTCTGTCTCCCAAAACTCAGAAGAATGTCAAGATCTCCAAAGATGTCGGGATATTGGATATGAGTTATCCCAGGTATCACAACAGCGGACATCGCGTTCAGATTCAGATTTGCCCCCGAAGGGGCTAGTTTATTGGGCACCCCCTTACATCCTGTGCAAGGTGAAGCGCAGAAGCGTTTACAGCGCCCATCTGGGAAGTATGCAAAGTTCATACTTGCCTTTATGACTCTTGCATTAAGGGCGTAAAAGCCTGAAGGGTCATAGGTTTTGTCAAGTTACATAAAGTGAGAGAATGATGAGTGTGTGGGCGGAAAGTTCCCGGTACATTTCATCTGTTTATGGCAAAGCGTGGCAGGTCCCTAATAATGTCAAGTGCCAGGCCTGTCACTAGGAGGAGGGATATCTGGTCAGGGAGGGAAGAGGTGTTGGTAACGGCTGGGGACCTGTAGGAGGAGGTCATAGGGCAAGTGAGGATGTAGTGAGAGAGGGTGTGAGAGTCGGGTTGGCCACAAAGTTTACAAACAGTGCGGCCAGGCTTAGGGTTGCCAATGTACTCCCATAGGTACCAGTACCCTAGGCACAGTCTCATGTATATACTGTAATCTGTTGAGATCGAGTCAGGGATTGATACTCTTTGTAGTGGCGGTTGTCGTCACCGGTTACAGCGTCATAGTGGCATAGTGTGACGCTACCCCATTGTTTCAGGTGTGTCCAATTTTCGTTGAATGTCTCTCGTTGTGTGGCGTGTATGCGAGATTTGAGATGATTCAGGGAGAGGGCGAGAGTGGCTTCAATATCTTCTTCTTTTGTAGCTTCTTTGGCAAGCCGATCCACAGTGTCACAGGCAGTTATTCCTATATGTGACGGGATCCAAATAAACTTGACACGGATGTCATCAGTTTGTTCTAGCCCGGCGACGGCGGCTAGGGTGTGTTGGGCGGCAGGGGAGGAGGGGGAGGGTAATTTGAGCCTCGCTAGCGCAGAAGTGCTGTCACTGATTATGAGGCGGTTCCGGCGTTCAGTGCGAGCATAGGTCGCTCCCTCATGAATGCCCGCGAGGATGGCGATGCTTTCAGCATCAGTGGAGGAGGCCCAGTCGTGGACCCTCATTTTCCTGCAGGCCTGGCGCTCAGGAATCCACACAGCTGCCCCATCGCTGCCCAGCGTGGTAACAGACCCTTCACAGTAGACGAGGATAGGAGGGTGGGAGGTCTTAAGAGAGGAAGCGACATCATTAATCTGCTCAGGGCAGTTAAGTTTGAGCATATACCGCAGTTGGGTGGATTTCCGACCAGGGAAGGTGTGGACGACAACATCAACACTCGGGGAAGTCCACGGCGGTAGAGGCGGATGAGTGTACTCGGGAGGGAGAGAGGTCGAGGGGGTGTAGAGGTGATAACGCAGGATGTCAGCAGCAGTGTGGACAGGCCAGTGTTGAGAAGGGAAGGGAAAAGTAATGGGGACAGGCCGGCGCAGGAGGGAGTCAAGATGTGAGTTCAGTGAGCGAGACAGGGGAGTCGGTTGCTCACTGCGAAGAAGTTTAACACCGAGGATGGCATTGAGAGCAGTAATTCGATCGCAGATGGGAAGCAGGATCAATTCACGCTGCATGACTTCTATTCTGGTGGTCATAGGGCAGCCGAGGATGAGTCTCATCGCTCTGTTTTGGATTTTCTCTACAAGGACAGGAGAGGCATAATCTATGACAGCTCTAACGATGGCAATGTACATGAGACGTAGGACCCTGACAGAGGCTCTTTTGAGGCCTTGAGTGAGGGACTGAAGGGGCCTCTTTCGTTGGTGGCACTGGGAGATGACGTGGGCGGCGACAGCGGAGGTGGTGGCTCTGGTAGTGGCTCGCACAGGTGCGTACTTGATTGATGTCTTGTCCTTGCAGAGTCAGCGGTGTCTGACGCCGGAAGCCTGAGATGAACTTGGTTTTAGTGTGTGAGATGACTAGCCCGAGTGTTTGACAGGTCCGGGCGAACGTGGAGAGTATAGGTTGTTCATGTTGCACTGTAGAAATTTGGAGGAGAATATCATCAGCGTAGCTTACGATGTGACCGTCGAGGGCGCGCTCAGCAAAGATGTCGTTGAGGCGGCAGATGGAGTTCATGAGAACATTAAAGAGAGTAGGGCTGAGTACACCTCCCTGAGGCGCGCCAAGATCAAGGTCCCTGATCGTAGAGTAGTGGCCCTGAAAACGGACACGGGCCTGTCGATGGGAGAGATAGTCAGCAATCCACGTGAAGAGTTTGCCCTTCACATCCATGTGAGTGAGGCCCTCAAGGATCACTTCACTGTTGGCTTTATCAAAAGCACCCTTGACGTCGAGGAAGAGGGAGGTTTTGGCTGAGGTGTTTGCCATGTAGTGAGCGATGCAGTGAGAAGTGCTCTTTCCGGGGCGGAAACCATAGAGGTCAGGGTGCAGATGGGCTTCAATTTTCCAGTGGAAGCGGTGGCGTATTATGCGCTCCATCATCTTTGAGAACAGGAGATGAGGGATATTGGACGATATTCATCTTGTCTGCCTGGTTTAGGGACTGGGATGGTGGTGGCAGTCTTCCAGAAGTAAGGCAGCTGTCCAGTATCAAAAGAGAGGTTAAATAAACAGAGGAGGGGGGTTACCAGGGGTGGCAATAAGGGCATTTAGCACATCATATATGACTCCGTCATCGCCAGGGGCGGTGGACCGACCACGCTTAACAGCATTTAGTAGTTCACACTGTGTGAAAGGCACGTCAGTGTCTGCAAATAGGTCTTGGTACTCGAAGATGCGCTGTCGGCGTTGTGGTTGCAGTGTGAGGGTGAGGTCTCGTACAGCAGGTGGTAGCGCATTAATGGAGGCGGCCTCCTGCCACGTCTGGGAGAGCGCCTCAGCTCGGGCAGCTGGTCTTGGGTGGAGCGCGGGTCTAGTGTTGGTGCCCCGGGCACGTTTAATGGTGCGCCATATATCACCTATAGATGTAGACTGGTCAATAGAAGAAGCAAAATTAAACCACTGCTTCTCTCGTGCGAGAGTGATGGCAGATTGGAGCTCTTTATTTGTGCGCATCAGGAAGAGTAGAGAGTCAGGGAAGCTGGGAGATTTCTTCCACTGGTCGACTGCTAGTCGGTGCCATACTCTGATAGACTTAACATGAGGGTCACGGTTAACGTTCTACTGACTCCTGGGCTGGCGGTTAGGGCGGCGGTGTTTTGGGACAGGGCGGAGCAGGTCAGTGCATTGTTTGGACAGATCAAGGTAGAGTTGGTCTGCGGTGGTGACAGTGTAACCCTGAAACCATTTAGCAATGGTAGTGATGAAGGCAGGTATGTTGGCAGGGGGTAGGCTGAGCCTAGGGCTCTTGGGTGGAGCGGGTATTCGCACGTACTGGAGAGTAGTGTGGGTAGGGAAATGGTCACTGTAGGGGGAGTAGAGTATGCGGGTGGAGTGTGGGCGGTAAGGGTCAGAGTAGAGAGCGATGTTGTCAAGTTTCCCTCCCCCGATGTGGGTGGGTGATGGAGGGCAGAGAAGACGTACAGGGTCATCAGTGGTTTGTAGGTAGGAGAGCCAGCAGTTACCCCGGGAGTTTGAGTGGGGCCCCTGGACGCCGAGACTGGGTTGTCGGGCATTGAGGTCCCCCACAAGGAGGGTGGAGGTGGAGGTGATATGGTGTGGTAGGACAGGTACAGTAGGGGTGGAGGGAGGCACATAGACATTGACAATATTGAGGGACATACCTTTTAGTGTGATTGTGATAGCATGTGCGTCGGTGGTGTCGTCATCAAGGGGGACATCGAGAGGTTGGTAGGGGACATCCTTCTTGACGTAGATCCGTAGTCCACGTGCATGGCTTCGTGATAGTCCATCGATACGGAGAACAGGGGGTGGATGGGCTCTCAACACATGTGTAGCCACTGAGCACATTGGTACCAACAGCCCACCGCGTTTCTTGGAGGCACAGCACGTCAACGTCTTCAGTGTAGACGTAGGTTTTGAGGGCACCAAACTTGCTTTGCAAGCCGTTTATGTTCCAGGTGAGTACCTGCAGTCCTGTAGCGTTGCTATCCATTGTGGTGTATTAGACCGATTACCCCTGACGTGGACGGATGGGCCTTAGGTGCTGGCATGTCGGTGGAGTATGGGTAGCCGGGGGTGGAGTCCTCAGGTCCAATAGGTAGCCCTGGTGCAGACAGCACATACACAGGAGCGGGCGCGGCTTGCGGTGGATAGACAGGTTGAGGCACCACATGACGTGAAGATGAGGCAGGGCTTGGCTCGGGGCAGCAGTACACACAACCTGTGAGCAGAGGGGGCTCACAGGGGGACTACCAGCTTGTGTCAAACAAAAAGAGGGGAGTGACTGGGTGGCAGCAAAGGGCAAGAGTTGGCGGTGTAGGTCGGAGATGGCGGTACAGAGTGTAACCAAGAGTTTCTCAACATGACTGATAAATTCTTGGAAGAGGGACATGATCTGTGTCATGTCACTGGAGAGGAGTTGTGGGGGGGAGCACTGGTGGGGGCACAAGGCTTGACAGCGTCAGGGTAGAGACGGGGTTGTGGGGGGGCAATGGTGGGAGCACAAGGCTTGACAGCGTCAGAGTAGCGACGGGGTTGTGGGGGGGCACTGGTGGGGGCACAAGGCATGATAGCGTCAGAGTAGAGACGGGGAGGAGGCTCAGTAGTGGTTGTGTTAGGGAATGGTAGGTGCTGTTGTGGTTCAGCCTGGTGAAGCCAGGCAGGGGTGGGTGTCCCAGTAGTTGTGGTAGACGCGGCCCTTGGGGAGGCCTCTCACCTGGGACAGAAGGGTGACTGGGGCACTGCCGTGAGTCAGCATTGTGCCAGCCACCACAGTTACAGCACCTGGGCTCAATTACTGTACATAGCCCACACCACCCCTATTAAGGTGGTCTTTGATTTTCTGGCCATAGGCGGAGGAGTTGTGGTTACGTGAGCAGAAGCGACATCTAGGACGATCACGTCGGCAGCAGGCAGTGAAGGTGTGACCCCAATGAGAGCAGATAACACAAAATGCATGCCCAGGATGATAAGGTTCTGCATAAAGTGATGGAAGGATTGGATGGGCTTCCACAGTGGTTGGACATACCCTTCCCTTCCACTTGACAATAACAGCAGCTTGTGGGGTGTTTCCCCGGTAATGTCGACGTATACTGAGTATATTAAAATTAAAGTCACGTGCATCTTCGATGTCAGCGTATAGGGGGAATCGTTTCACTAAGATGTGGCAACATTCATCAGCTTCTGCTGGGAGGGCAGGGGGGCACTAGGACAACCCCGTCAAAGCCAACAGTAGTAAGGGTTTCATAGACTTCAGGAGTCTGACACTTGATAAAGTTCCGGTTCTTACCTTGTCGGAATTGAATGTTGGGACCATGCTGTCTGCAGTACTTCATCATCCAATTAAACCGACCCTCGACGGATTTTAATGAGTCCTTGGGAAAGTGGAGATTCAGCTTACTTGTTTGTTTGGCAGAGGGCAGGGTGATAGGGTCCATGGCATTGCTGTTTCCACTGTGGCTAGTGTTTCCCATAGAAACATTACCTTCACTGTCATAATCACTGGGGTCTGACTCTTGAAGGGTGTTGGATTCAGTCAAGACCTGCTGTGTTTTATTCCCAGTTGAAGTCTTTCTGCTTTCTTCTGTGTGTGTTGTCCTTTCTTCCTATCACTCATGATCTCATCACTGTCACTTCCTTCACTTTTCTTCGCTGACTCTCGCCTCCTCTTCTTTTCTTTCTTACTAATCACCTCTTGAAAATTGTCTATCACTTCTATTGTTATTGGCCGCTGATTGTCTGCTTCTGATTCGCTACTTGAAAGCCTCAGGTCGTCTTCTAAGTTGTTCAGTAGGGCAAACTTTTCTTCTTTAGCCAAAGCTTTCATAGGTTTCTGCCCACCACTCTCCCCAGGCATTGTGCAATGCTTGTGCTCAGTCACAGGTGAAATGGAGAGGCAACGACGTCACTACCACGTCATACAACGTCACGCTCTTTGCACTGCGCATGCGCAAATGCGAAAATAACCGACCAGAGGGTCCAGGCAGAAAGTCCAGATATTTTATCCAAAATATTGTCTAAGTCCAGCAACTATAAATTTCACAAGCGAAACTGTGCTTACAACTGGTCTCCACTGTAGTTCTCTAAACAGACTGAAGGTAGTCGTCTCACTAAATTCATCAGAATTGGGAATTGTAGGGAGCGCTCACTCACAGCCTTTGTTGACGTTTCAAGGTGCGCATGTTGAATGGGATATCACGTTGTCGCTTTCATATGAAGTCGGGGGAAGAACAGCGTCTTTCCCAGAAATACATAGGATAGGTGTACCAGTACCACCGTACACCAGCACTTCTGTTGCAGCCTCGTTAATAGCGGCGCTGAACAAAGCAAAAGTGTTATCTGTTCCGGCGTGGGATGGGGCAGTAAGGAATTGCCCTAGACATTGATACGAGTGCGTGTGCAAATGTAATCTCATTTGCATCCTTTCAAGAACTACAACGAAGATCCCCTCACCGAGAGATTCCAATTCGACCTACTGACACCGATCTCTCAGGAGTTTCCGGTACCAAGCTGGACATTATAGGAATGGTAACATTATCATTACGTGTTTTTCTGGACGAGGTAAATCATTTCCTGCAGATTTTTATATCGTCCAAGACTTTAATTTACCAGCTGACGGATTAACAGGTCTTCCACCTCTAAAACATAACATGATAGATGTTCAGCCAAGCAAACATACTATCCCTGTTAATGGTACTTCCTACAGTGCTATTCCCAAGTTAGTACTAATGCTCTCCGCAAGGGTGAATGTTTTGTCCACCGCTCCTACTACGAGGAAGATGGATCCCGAGTCAAAGCGAGTTTCAGACCCCACAGACTCATTTACCCAGTGATATTATAGCAGCAAAAGTTGGACGATCGTGCCTGCAATCTTAACAGGTACTCTCCATTTTCAGAATGAGGAAATGGCCTGAGCCACTGTTGTCTCACCTGATGTTTACACAGGGACTGACGTAGTCTGTCTTACGGAAACGTGCAGAGTTAAAGGCCTATCATGCGAATCTACATTGACTACGATTGGTCCTGGTAGTTTAACAGATGTCCTCGTTCTCAACAGAACAGGCGCTCTCAGAATATTGAAAGAGGGATGTTATTTGTGCGATTTTCTGGTTTATCATAATAATATTGCTCAACAGCCTAGGCAATTCTCAATTGGTAGTGTTTCACATTCAATTACACAAACCACACAGGAGAGGATAGATCAAATATCACCACGTGTTAAGGTAATTGATCACCCTCAAGGCAAGAATAGGCTCCTAGAGTTGCTTGCCGACTACAGAAACATTGTTGCCTTACCAGGGGAGCAGCTAGGTCAGACAAGTTTAACTTCGCATCACAATTCCTTAAAACCGGACACAAACCCGATTTACATACCAGTTTACCGACTACCACGTAGCCAGCGCGCTGTCGTGTAGGACATGGTTCAAGATATGTTAGAGCAGGAGGTTATCACACGTTCAAAGTCTCCTTTCAATAGTCCTTTGTTTTTAGTCCCTAAGAAGGATGGAGGTTGGCGCCCATTTATTGACTTTCGGCGCGTCAACGAAAATATTATGCCAGTAGTAGGTAGCTACCAAACAGGGAAGTACTACCGCCTGGGAAGATATTGGAAGCATAATGTGTTGTTTAATGGTAGACACTGCTGCCATATGGCATCACGAATAAATTGCAGGGTCTTTATTGTTTCTCTTACTACTGACAACACAGCGTACATATATTGTTTCTCACTTTTGATCTTTTTTTTCTTGTATTTCTTTGGCTCTTTATTATTATTATTATTATTATTATTACAGTGTTATTATTATTATTATTATTATTATTATTATTATTATTATTATTATTATTATTATTATTATTATTATTATTTTTATTATTATTATTTTATTATTATTTTATTTTCAATTTTGTAATTTTTATTAAAATTTTATTTTTCATGAATTATTATTACATTTTTGCCCCCAGGCCTCGATGTGGGTCAGTGACCTGTGCCCGGGTAGGCTAATCCCCGTAAAAAAAAAATCCAATGCCTGTCCTGAGCATGGAGTTATAATAAGGAGTGAAGCCAGCCAGTCGCACTGCCGCCAAAGCGTGGTTGGCAAGAGACCGCTGCCATCCTCCACACCTCACCAGTCGACGTGAATTATTATCCTACTGTTCATTCATAAATACATTTGCTAGTGTGTAAACAAGTGAGAAAATTCATTAACCTTTATTTAAAAAAATATATATATATATACAAATAATACAATAAACAACTGTGTAAATATGATGTCTATATGTATAGTCCATAATCCTATTGGGCACTGAGATGAATGAGCTTTGTGTATATCTGACGACGCTTTACCTTAATTGAGTTGGTAACTTAGCAGTGCACTGTTTTGCAGCATATGCATATCTTACTTGCAATTAGCTTTCGACAACTGCTTTAATCAATAAATGTATGTGATTTTCCGTAGGTTCTGTATCAAACATGTGGTGAGATAGTTTAGGAAATACTTCTCTGTTAGTGTAACTTGATTACACTGAATGAACAAGTCTGTGAAAATCTACTATTCCTAAAGTTAGATCTGTATTTTGTTTGTGTGAAATGGTTACTCTAAATTTTTTTCACAATTAACACAGATATCTATAACATCATATGAAGGAGCCCCCTTTGGATTTCAACGTAATCAGAGAGTGCATCTGGCCAACATTAGTGCTTGTTAAGGCATCAACACAAGCTTCACAGTATAGAGATTTATTTAACCGAAACACAACGAATCCAGCAATATATGCACAAATTCTGTTGGAACATTGGGACAAATGGAAACTGCTAGGAACATAAGTATAATCATGATCCTCCTCATTAGCTAAAGATGACTCAGACAACACGTTATCTATAACCCTGTGTTTCAAAACAGAAGTATTAATAGCATTCACAGAGAGAGTGTCTACCCTAACATTATTTGCATAGCTGCTAGGCACAGTCAGTATTGGTACAGTTTCTAGTGGTAAACAGTTGCCACAAACTATATCATTCATGTCATTATGTACCATGATCTTTTAATAAGCAGCAGAAAACTGCCTAACTGTGGGGTTGTTATTACATCCTCCCATGCTTCTAATTTTTCCGAAAAACAATTCAATATGATCTTGACTCATTTTGCATGTCAACAAAAAGCTTAAAACAGGATTAGGACATGCCACCAAATTTTCATAAAAGCTCAGCAAACTCCTTAAGCAAAATATGAAACCAATAAAACCAGTTTTACGATTGAACTTCAGTAGCTCTTGATCATCAGGGAGTTTTAATGATCTGATATATGTTTCTGCTTTTCTCAGAAACTCTATGCTTTCATTATCAATCTTTTTTTGAATTGGACATTTATAACTACTGGCATGCAAATTCCTTGAGTTCATTATATCAAACAGTGTATTAAAAATCATAATGAAATCAATAGTAGCTTCATAGCTCTCAAATTTACTTATTTTTTCATCAAGATAAAACGTCAAAGACTTTGCAACTGATTCACTAAGTTTTGCAGCTATTGTGTGCAATTCTCAGTTTATTGCCTAAATGAAGTCCTTCGTGTTCTTGGAGGTTGTGCAACTGTTCAATCTACTCCCATTTCACAAACTTACCATGACCATCAATGAAGACTTTCTTATCTCCGAAAGAATTTCTCACAAGTTTTAACATGTGTCAAGCATCAAGAAATACATAACTTGGCTGCTGTGTCAATGGGTGAGGAAAAGATGAGTTTAGATTGTCATCCTAGAGACTGCAACCAAAGTGCTAAATAATAAACAAATTTGATGCTACTCCGTCAAAAGTTAGATATATAACAGCAACACCTACTGAATGAAGCTTAGTTAAAGACTGTTAAACAAAATTTCCTTGTCGAACCAAGCAGTACATTCATAAGCAACACATGTTACTGGCATTTTCATATGTTATGCACACAAAGAGAAACATGTGCACCTCTGAGCTGCTGACAGTTAACTAGCGGGACACGGCCGCGACTTTGCCTCTTTTGCCAACCACAATTGGCCGTCTGCAGCTCAGAGCACCACAGTATGGACCTGCTTAGATGATCTCCTCGTAGTCAGTAAGGATGTTGAAAGTCATATTGCCAAACTCCATGAAGTTCTCGAAAAAGTTTCTACAGCAGGACTCAAAGTCAAACTTTCTAAATGTGAATTTTTAAAATCCAGAATACAATTCCTTGGTCATGTAGTTGACGATGACGGCAGTCATACAGTTGATGACAAAGTTAAAGCTGTTACCCAGTTCCCACGTCCTATAACTGTTGCTAAGGTGAGTAGTTTTCTTGGTTTATCTGGACATTATCGTTCTTTTATTAAACGCTATGCGACGTTAGCTTCATCCTTGACTAAGCTAATTAGGAAGGATGCAACTTTTGTATGGAATGCTGAACAAAAGGATAGTTTTTTGCATTGAAGAAGCACTTACCAATGCACCTGTTTTAGCATTTCCTGACTACTCTCAACCATTTACTCTGTGTACCGACGCCTCAGGACAGGAAATCGACGCTGTACTCATGCAGTTGGACTGAAGAGGAAATTTAGAGTAATTGCTTTCGCTAGTCGCAAACTTAATGATGCCGAAACACGCTATTTAGTAACGCACCTAGAAACGTTAGCTGTTGTTTGGGCACTAAAGAAGTTTAAGGACATAATTTCTGGTTTAAAAAAAAAACATTTTTACAGATCATGCGGCAGTAACAGAGCTGTTCCACGGCAAAATTCTTTCAGGCAGACTAGCACGCTAGTATCTGACCATTCAAGAATTTTACCCCGTGTTCAAATATTTACTGGGACGAGCGAATGTGGTCGCCGACGCTCCAGAAACATAACACCAGTGACGCCTGTATCTTCGTTCACTCTCTCGCAATTAAAGGATGAACAACGACTGGATCCATTGGGGTATGAAGTCATTTTTGTTCTAGAGTCGGGGTAGGAGGCCAACTTTCCAAAGCTACGTCTTCCGTTCAGTCAATTTGAACATCTTCTTCTATTTTTTACGGGGAGTAACCCACCCGGGCACAGGTCATCGACCCACAACGGGGCCTAGGGAGCAAAAGAAGAAGAGTAAAAAGAAATTAAAAAGAGAAAAGAAAAGGGGTATGTTAATCTACACCACGAAGATCCCGAAAATCAGCTTTTTAAAGTGAGACACATTGTATGAGTGTGGAAACACAGAAGAAGGCGGAGCATTCCACAGTTGGGCTGTGTGAGGAAAGAAGGATGTACAGTACTTTTACGGGTTATTCTAGTGTGACAGACATCCACAGAGAAACGGTGGGCACGGAGGGCAAGACGTGTGTTACGAGCCCACTGCCTTACCAGCGGTACACATGATGCAAATCCACCGAACATTGCCGTTTATAAGTACCTGTAAAAGAGAGAGAGTGAAGCAACATTGAGGCGAAGAGAAAGGGGAGAAAGATTATCAACTAAAAGGAGGAGAGTTAATAAGACGAAATGCCTTCGATTCCGCCCTATCTAACAATTGGGCAGAAGAAGAGCCACCCCAGATATGAGAGCAGTACTCCAAGGTAGGACAAATGCATCTCCTATATACTTGAAGCAACTGCTCAGGAGTAAAGTAGCTACAGCATCTGTACAGCATTCCCAGCTTTCGGGAGGGAGCTTTAGTAATGATGTGGAAGTGTGGCTTTCATGACATATTAGAAGAAATGGTGAGGCTTAGCATATCTATTTTAGAATTTGGCAGAATGATAGCGCCCTGAAATGTGATTGGTGGGAGATCATCTAATTTGGAAAGTGTAGTTGGTAAATACTGAGTTTTATTACTATTGAAGTTAAGCAAGTTTTTACCTCCCCATTCGAAGATGCTGCACAGATCCGCATTGATAGATGTAATAACATCAGCTCTAGAAACAGATCTAGTTTGATTGTTAGGGGGAAGGGGAAAATGTGAAGAAGAGTGAAGAGTAGAATCATCAGCGTAAGAATGGATAGAATTTGTCGTAGTGTGAAGTAAATCATTGACATGTAGAAGAAAGAGAGTAGGTGAAAGAACTGAACCCAGTAGGACACCACAATTGGTAGAGAAAAAGCAAAAGTTCGATCCCTCCACAACAACTGCCATGGATTGGTTCTCAAGGAAGCTAGAAATTAGCGAACAAAACGGGGGAGAGAAACTATAAGTGGTAATTTTAGAATAGTGCCATACTAGTGCCATACCATGTCAAATGCTTTGGAGATGTCAAGGGCCACGGCGAAAGTTTCCCCCATAATCCCGAAGAGAGAATGAGCAAAGATGGGTGCAATAGGAGAGCAGATCACCAGCAGATCTCGCCTGGCGAAAGCCATACTGGTGATCCGACAAAAGAGAATGGCGTTCAAGGTGCCAGGGAAAATGGGAATACAAGATAGATTCGAAAATCTTAAAGAGGGATGAAGTTAGGGCAATGGGGCGATAGTTAGAGGGATTAGAATGGTCACCCTTCTTCGGGATGGGCTGAACCAGGGCATGCTTCCAAGAAGAAGGAAAAGTTTCGGTTTTGAGGCAAATGCGAAAGAGACGAGGAAGTACATAGGCCAGAACTTCAGCACACTCCCTCAGAACACGAAGGGGTAATTCGTCCGGTCTATGCGCCTTACTCACATGCAACCTGGATAACACACCAGCAACCCTACGAGTGGAGATTATAGGAAAGTGCATAAGTTCAGTAGGAGGAACAGGGATAGGATGGATAGAGTTGGAATCGTCTAAGGTGGAGTTATAGGAGAATAAGGTGACAAAGAGATTGGCTTTGTCAGGGGAACAGTTGGCTATAGGGTTATCAGGTCGGAAGAGAGGAGGAAAAAAAGGAGTGCAGAAGTTATTACAGATGTTTTTAGTTAAGGACTAGAAGGATTTACTCGAGGTAGAATTAGTCAGGACAGCGGTCTTTTCTTATATAAAATTCCGCTTGGCCCTACGAAGAATAGCCTTACAACGATTCCTAGAAGTAATGAAAGAGGACTGGGTGATAGGAGGAGATAGTTTCATAGCTTGGTATGCCCTGCATGCAAGAGAGCAGGAGCGATCAAACCAAGATTGTAGAGTGAAAGTTTTGGTAGAAGATGGGATAAATGCACTCACACCACCCTGTATAACCCCAGCAATGCTGTCAGCACATACCGAGGCGTCCTGAGTGGAAAAGCAGCATTCATTTCAAGGAAAGTCGGTGAAGAATTCTGGCAAGGATTGACAGCTTGCCCTCCGATAGTGCCATAGTTGACGTTTAGAGGGCAGTGGGGGAGGTGGTCGTGCCCAGTTTGATTTAATAGAAATATGATTTAGCAGCGTCACACGCTGAAATGACTTATAAGCAACACAAACAGGCCAAGCCTACAACATAGAAATAGCCGATGCTGTTATGGAGAGAGAACCTTAACGAAAATCCAAACTGTCTCCCAAATTTGACGGACCATTCCATATTATCCCCAAAGAAGCGGGTAACATATTTTATATTTTGAAACCAAATTCATAAACTTCAGACATAGTACATACGGACAGACTTAAAGGGGCCTTCGCAGATTTACTCCCATATCTGTTCAAACCGCAAACACATCAAGTACACCAAGTGTAGCTAATGATTATGGTTTAAAATTACGTTCTGCGAAACAATACTAAGACGAATCCACCTTTTTTTTTAATGGCTTTGATCATCGTAATACTACTCCAACACCTTTGTGGCACCACATTGTCGACGGATGCGTCCACGAAAGTCCTTAAAAAAGGTGGTTTAGCCACACTTTTGGGACATGACCATAAAGTATGAGCTGCACGGTTTGCTAAATATTCCGAACCAGATGGAGTCTTTTGATGCTCATATCCAGACAGCTATGGGCACCCTCGAATCTCTACGTCAACGATCTAACATTTCTACCATGATAACAAAAACTCACCTTCATCAGACCTCGCTAGAGAAAAGGTCAAGGCAGACTTAGCTCCCGGGGATAAATTGTCGGCAATGGCTAGTGCTACTTGTGAACAGGGCTGTGACCCTTCTGAGGGCCGAACTACTGGCCGAGTTCGTGAAGGTCAAAGAAGAAAACTTGAAATTAAAGGAAGTGATAGCAAGGATGAAGTAAAATGACACGAGACAAGGAAAACCCGTGTCTGACGAAAGCTCACGCGAATGGAAGGTTGTAAGGAGAGGAACGACCAAAATGATAGTGAGAAAAGACACCAAGGAAACGACAGAAGCTAAGTGTAAAAACTCGTTTAGTCCTTTGATAGACGAATTGGACAAGGCTGACAAGGAAGGTACGAAAACCTTAATTGTTGGAGATTCCCAGGTACGGTACCTGGATAGAGCTTTTGTGGTAAATATAAAAATAGGATGAGGGTTTGTTTGCCAGGAGCTGGGGTGGGGGATATAGTTGACAGGACGGACAATATCTTGTCTGGTAATGGGACCATTTTCATTATCTGCCTCAGTGCAGGAGGCAATGATATTGACCGGTGTAGGAGTAAGGAGCATCTTGATAAGTTCAAGATAGCTATAGAACGTATTAGGTTGAAGGGAGGGATCCCTATCATATGTCGTGTCCTGCCTAGAAGGAAAGTTGGCAATGAATGGTTGTCAAGGACAGTTGGTGTCAACGGCCGTCTTGACAGATATTGCAAGTCAATATCAGTCCCATTCATTGGCAACTGGGACAACTTTTACGGCTGAATGTACCTTTATGCTAGGGATGGTTTGCATTTGTCTAGGGATGGGGTGGCAACCCTGGCTGTCTCTCTCGAGATGGCAGTTTAAAAGATGTCGAAGTCTTTAAGCTGCTAGGGGTTCATATTGGCACGGAGGTGGAGGAGACTGCAGTAGGAGCGGGTAAACAAAGTGAAAGGTTACAGGGAAATAGTGCTAGGAATGATGAGAATACTAAATAAGGCAGGGAGTTAAAACCTAAACGTGTTAAAAAGTGGACGCAGAACAAGACTAACTTAAAAATGTCTACTGCGCAAACAGTAGGAGTATGAGAAACGAAATGGATGAAATCAGGGCTTTGGTATGTACCAAAAAAATCGATATAATAGTATTCACTGAAACATGGATAAACTTAGACTCACGTGTGTTACCTGCCGAATACTATATTGCAGGTTACAAATTATTCCATACCGATAGGCAGATTAGGAAAGGAGGCGGAGTAACAATCTATGTCAGGGATAAACCGAAGTGTGAAATAAATATGGAAATAAAACTGAACTGAATACAGAAACAATTTGGAAAAAATTAATCGATGATAGGGATAAAAATAATCGCAGGAGTAATGTATAGACCTCCTAATCTTGATAGAGTTAATGAGCGACTTATTTGGGATGAAATGCGCAGGGCTTCCAGGCAGAGCAAAGTCTGTATAGTAGGCGACATTAACTTTAGCCAAATAGAATGGATCGACCCTTCGGGTAACTCAAAATCAGAGGATTTTCTTAAAACAGTTCAAGACTGTTTCCTAAGTCAACAAATAACTGAACCCACCCGGGGTAATAATATACTCGATCTAGTTTTGTCAAACAGAGATAACCTCATTCGTAATATTGAGGTTATGAACGAACTCGCTAACAGCGATCAGTAAGAAATAAGATTCCAATTAGCATTTATTGGCAGTCGCAAGGAAAATTCCAATAAATTCCCAGATTTCGGAAGGGCAATCTTTGAAAGGTTGAAAGGGCAACTAAGAGAAGGGGTATCACGTTTGGGGATGGATTACATGATGACCTCATGTGAGGTGACCTCCTACATTGCACCCACAGAGGGCGATCTCACTTTGCCTAGAGACCAGACAACGATATCCTCACCAAATATAACGGTTGAGGATGACCTGATCACGAGATCTGAGGTTGACGAGTTCCACAACAATTTTAATAATGAGTTACTTAATGCACAAAGGCAGAACATACCATACAAAAAACTCAGATCAATCAACAACGACCCTAAATGGATAAATAATTATTTAAAAATATTATTGAACAAGGGAAGGCTATAGGTAGAAGAATAAATTGTGGTGAAGTTTACCTCCGAGATTATTATAAGGTATTGGCCAGTAGGGGTAAGACCGAGATAAGAATGATCCATAATATTAGAAACCTTCCATATGAAGAAAGACTGAAAAGCTTAGGCTTACATTCATTAGAGAGGCGTAGAGTTAGGGGAGATATGATAGAGGTATACAAGTGGGTAAGTGGGATTAACAAGGGTAAAATGGAAGATATTCTGAAGCTCAGTAATAACGAAATAACTAGAACAAATGGCTTTAAATTAGATAAATTCCGATTCAGAAAGGATATAGGCAAGCACTGGTTTGGTAATAGAGTTGTGGATATGTGGAATAGGCTACCGAGTGCTATAGTAGGATCGGGGACGCTAGGGAGCTTCAAGACGAAGTTGGATAGGCACATGGAAGTGCCGGGATGGGTGTGAAAGGGATCTGCCCTGTATGGGCCAGTCGGCCTCCTGCAGTATCCCGCTTTCTTATGTTCTTATGTTCTTATGTTCTATATTGAACTGAAGGAAGCAAGGGAGGCGAAGTCAATCCCCAAGGGATTCTTTCAAATGTATCAAACTAAAACACGAGAAAAGATTGGACCAATACAGTCTGATACCGGCGAGCTAACTGATAACGAGGTAGAAATGAGCAATAATCTTAATAAATATTTTTCAACAGTTTTCACCACCGAAAATTTAAACATGATACCTGAGGCACCGACTCTATACAGAGATAGTGAAGAAATCGATTAAGTGAGACAGTAGTGACCAGTAACGATGTTAGTAAGCAAATAGACATGCTAAAGCCTAACAAGTCACCAGATCCCAATGAAATATTTGCCAGAGAATTAAAGGAATGTAAGGAAGAGCTTGGTATGCCCTTAGCAAATTTGTTTAAAATGTACTTAAAAACGGGTGTAGTACCAGAATCCTGGAGGATAGAAAATGTAATACCGATTTTCAAGTAGGGAGATAGATCACTATCCTCTAACTACCATAAGAACATAAGAACATAAGAATGGAGGAAACTGCAGCGGGCCTGTTGGCTCATACTGG
This sequence comes from Homarus americanus, assembly GCF_018991925.1. Taxonomy (NCBI): domain Eukaryota; kingdom Metazoa; phylum Arthropoda; class Malacostraca; order Decapoda; family Nephropidae; genus Homarus; species Homarus americanus. The sequence goes on along the minus strand of NW_024735442.1, from coordinate 6,502,295 downwards.
ACAGTCCCGTTTACACCCAACCCCTTTTGCTCATATAAGCATCCAACCTATATTTGAAACTATCCAGCATATTCGAGTTAATGATGATAATTGGTAACTTGTTCCATTCATCCACTACTCTATTTCCAAAACAGTGTTTACCTATTTCGCGCCTAAATCTAAATTTGTCTAATAAAATATCATTGTTACGAGTTCGCTCCTAATTGGATAGTTTGAGTGCCTTTGTAATGTCCCCTTCGTTTAGCCCTGACTTCCATTTATACACCTCTATCAGGTCGTCCTTCACTCTACGTCTCTCGAGGGAGTGCAATTTAAGATGCTTTAACCTGTCTCTATACTCAAGGTTCCTAATGCCCGGGATTAGTCTTGTCATTCTCCTCTGAATTCTTTCCAAGGATTCTATATCTATTCTGTAATACGGTGACCAGAACTGAACTGAGTAATCCAGGTGTGGTCTCACAAGTGCAAGTTACAGTTTTATGATGACCTCTCTTTAGTCATGTAACTAACACTCCTTTGTATGAACCCAAGTACCGTATTCGCCTTGTTACGAGCAAAGACACATTGTTTACTTGGCTTAAGGTTCCTACTTATTGTAGTTTATGTATCAAAGCTACTGTGCAAAGTAGCAACCTTGTATATAAGCTATTGTGCCGAGTAGCATTTATATATGTAATTACGTGGCAACACTGCACGTGTTATGTGGCAACATTGCCATATGGCAATGCAGCCTCTGTCTGCCTCTGTGGGTCGTGCATGGCACACGCTCGTCACTTCTTGTATTTCTCCTATCCGTTAATAAATGGACTTCAGTGTTACCCGGTGTTTCCCTACCCATCACTTCCTTCTTCAGGGAACACTTGGAACCTTCATGGAGCAGTGAGTAGGATTTGTGGACTTACAAGTGTAGTGAACAATGCCGACGGTTACGTCTGCCGGATGATGTGCGCGTCGACTCTTACTGTGTTGTGTTGTGTTGCGTTGTGTTTCGCCGCGACGTGCAGTGTTGCGCCGTCACAGTGCGTTTTAGTGACGGCGGCAGTGTTAGTGTCAGTGTATTAGTGCATGTAGAGCTGAGAGTTGAGCATTGGCCTTTTTTTTGTGGTACCCAGGGAGCACGCAGGCGTACACCCTTGTCGTGTGACATCCGGGGAGACACTAACGTTCTCACCTCTGCGGTGGCTCTAGCCACCCTTTAAGGCCATGACGACTTGCTCTCTCAGACACACACACACACACACGCACGCACGCACACATGCACTCAAGGACAGAACAGTGGACTCTATGTGTTATTTTTGCGCTGTTTGCGTCATATATATGTGGTTCGAGCTGATGAGGCGCCACTTTATATACTAAATAGCGCAGTTCAAGAGTACTAAGATGGGCGGTAAGATGGGACAACTTCAAGATGGGAGACACAACTCCCCACCTTCCCCTCTACCGGGCGCAGACGGAACTTCTGCGGCCACTGCATCTCATCCTCCACCTCCAGCGACGGACATTGCCACAATTCTCAGGTAGATGGACGACAGGGACGAGAGAGGCAGAGAGATGGAACTTCAGAGGGAGGAGATACGAAGAGAGGAGGGAAAGGCGCGCTTTGATGTGATATTGGCGACCCTGGCGCTAACCCACCCTCCCTTACTTGCAGGTGGCGCGCATCAAGGCGCCAATACCCTCCCTCCTCCACCACACCAGCGTCCTCCAGGCACTCTTGCGACTCCAACAGCTCACAAGGCATTTGTTCAACCCCCGCCAGCCCTCTCACCAGACGTCACGTTTCAGCTTTTTCGTGAGTGGAGGCGGCGGTGGACAGATTACTCCATGATGGTCGACCTTGATAGCATGCCTCCAAACAAACAGCTCATCCAACTGCGGATGTGTTTGTCTCTGGAGACCCAGAGAGTTTTGGAGCACACGTTGCAAGTGCCTCCCGATTCTACGTCTTCAGTGACGGATGTGCTCGACCTTTTACAGGAGCATGTGAAAGGTCGGAATAACGAAGCTTTGCGTCGCCGCGACTTCACCAGCTGCAAGCAGGCGGAGAATGAATTCTTTGACGACTTTTTTGTACGTTTGAAGAGTTTGTCGGAGGAGATCTACATCTGCAAGGCGCACAGCCGGAATGTGAGGAAGCCTGGATCAAGCATTTTGACAGGTGTCAGGCAAGAAGAGTTGGTGCAGCGACTCATCCCCCTGGACGCTTCCTCCACACTCCAGGTGGTAGTGACTGAAAGTTGGTCATACGAGGCCACCAAGTCCGCCACCTCTGCCCTACAGGACCCACCTGCTGTGAGAGCTATCTCACAGTACAAGTAGGGTTAGAAGGCGGCCAACAACGTGAAGGCTGCCGCACGTTCTTCCACGCCTCCGCCTAGTGCTTCCTGTGGCAGCTGTGGAAAGCAGCTTGGCCCCAAGACATGCCCGGCCGCCGACGCACTGTGTCGTGGATGTGACCGTAAGGGCCAACCCAAGCCCAAAAGCCCAAGACGAGGGGGAAAGCAGGGCACTTCCCTCGGGATGGTTCGCACGCAGCCCCTTTCAGATGGCCCACGCAGCCCCAAGCAGCAGCTGAGTCACATCAGGAGGGTGGAATCGACCACACGCCCCAGGGCTACCCCTTCCCTTACCATCTTCGTCGCCGTCACACACGGTGATGTGTCCGGTCACATCGAGGTGATACCGGACACTGGCGCTGTTACTACGGTGATAGGCCTGAAGCACCTCCAGAAACTGGGCCTCACCAAACGCGTCCTGGGACCACAGCCGCAGCTGCTGTACTACAATGAAGGACGGTTCTCAGACGCCGGACGCTGTTGGCTCCTTTCATGCGGAGATCACCTACGGCGACAGGTCGTGTGACGGATGTATGGACGTGCAGCCTACTCTCGCTACACCCTTGTTGTCGTGGGAGCACTGCAAGGAGTTAGGCGTGGTGCCCAGAGACTTTCCTGAGCAGATCCCTGCCGCTCGGTACACCGCCAGCAGGGTGCGTGAGTCAACGAGCGACGTGCCTGGCGCTGCCGCACAGAGCTGCCCAGAACCCGCGTCCACTCCCACCCCGCCTCCACCCAAGCCACGGCTGCTTCCTCTTCACAGCGATCTGGCCCTTGAGGAACTACGGACCGCGGCACGCGACGACCCCTCCTACACTCAGCTCTTGGAGAGTGTGAGGAATGGCTTCCCTCGCGACCGTTTTGACCTCCACAACGCCCTACGCCCGTACTGGAAGATACATGAGGACCTCTACGCAGATGGGGACCTCGTCCTGTACGGTGCCCATGTGGTCGTCCCTGCAGCTCTCCGTTGTCGCGTTCTGGCCCGCTTACACGACAGCCATCGTAGAGCAGAGGCCACCAAGCGCCGCGAAAGGCAGGCTGTGTACTGGCCCGGCATTGACGCGGATATCGTCAATACGGTCCGTGCCTGTGAGCCGTGCTAGATCATGCAGCCCAGTCAACAGCAGGAACCCATCTTGTGCGACGACGAACCCACCATGCCCTTCGAGTCCATGTCGGCTGATTTCTTCAGCACAGCTGGGAAACATTTCCTAGCTGTCGCCGACCGACACTCTCGCTGGCCTGTGGTGGTAATCTGTGGCTCGGACACGACATCCGCAGCCACCATTCGCCACTTCCGGCACCTCTTTCGTGACCTGGGCGTCCCCGTACGTCTGCGGACGGACGGTGGGCCACAGTTCACCAGCCGGGATTTCACAGGATTCCTGGAACGTTGGGGAGTCTGCCACATCGTGTCAACACCCCACTACCCACAGTCAAACGGCCACGCTGAGGCTGCGGTCAAGACAGGCAAGCACCTCAACCTCAAGGTGGCCCCTTCAGGCAACATAGACTGTGAGGCGTTTGACAAAGGACTCCTGGAGTTACGTAATACTCCCACCCACACAGGACGCTCCCATGCCAAGATCCTGTATGGTCACCATCTCCGCTCTTGCGTTCCTGCACACGCCAAGGCCTTTGCGAAGGAGTGGCAGACCAGAGCCGAGAGCTGCGACCGCCGCACCGCTACACGTTCCCAGGACTCCAAGGCTCGGTATGACGACCGTGCCCGCCCTCTTCAGCCTCTGGAGATTGGTGCCCTTGTCCGCGTCCAGGACCCGATGACGACACGTTGGGACAAGGTGAGCACAGTGATGGGCGTTGGTTGGTCGCGGGACTACAAGGTCAGGATGCCGAGCGGCCGCGGCTGGTGGAGGAACCGCCGCTTCCTCCGGCTAGTCGCACCCCCTGCTGCTGTCCCCCTGACCGAGGACGAGTCCCCTACACCTCACGAGGATCCGCCCCACAGTGCACCTCGACGCTCGGAGCGACTCAGGACTAAGAAGTCCGCTCAAGACAAAGACTAAGAGTGTGAGGGGGGAGGGAGATGTAGGTTATGTATCTAAGCTACTGCACCGAGTAGCATCCTTGTATATAAGCGACTGTGCCGAGTAGCATTTATATATGTAATTACGTGGCAAAACTGCACGTCTTATGTGGCAACATTGCCCCGCGGCTGCCATATGGCAATGCAGCATCAGTCTGAGTCTGTGAATCGTGCATGGCACACGCTAGTCACTACTTGTATTTTTCCTATCCGTTAATAAATGGTCTTCAGTGTTACCCGGTGTTTCCCTACCCATCACTGCCTTCTTCAGGAAACACTTGGAACCTTCACTTATCATTACTCCTAAATCTCTCTCGCAGTCGGATTTCTCTATGGCATTGTTGTTCATTTGGTATCTGGTTTCCCTGTTTACATCTCCTATACTGAGTACTTTACATTTATCCACGTTGAATTTCATCTGCCATTTTCCAGACCATTCGAAAAAAAGTTTTAGGTCTTCCTGTAGTTTTGCGGAGTCCTCGTCAGATTTAATAACACATCCTATTTTAGTGTCATCAGCAAATTTACTTATGTTGCTGTCTATGCAGATATCTATGTCGTTTATGTATTTAATAAATAAAAATGGTCCAAGCACTGAGCTTGGGTAACTCCACTTGTGACGTTGCTCCAATGGGATTTTGTGCCGTTAATGCTCACTCGTTGTTTCCTCTCCTGTAACCACGCCCTAATCAATTTAAGGATATTACCTTTGATGCCATGTGCTTCTACCTTTCTAATTAGTCTTTCGTGGGGGACTCTGTCGAAAGCTTTGCTAAAGTCGAGATATACCACATCATAATTGTGCCCCTCGTCCACCGATTCGAAAACTGAAGAAAGGAATGTTAATAGATTAGTTAGACAAGAAGATCCGCTTGTGAAGCCGTGCTGGGAATCATTGATCAATCGGTGCTTCTCCAGGTGATTTCGAATAGAGTTTGAAATGAATGCTTCCAGTAATTTGCCTACTATTGATGTTAGACTGATTGGGCGTTAGTTAGAGGATAGTGATCTATCCCCCTTCTTGAAAATCGGTATTACATTTACTATCATCCAGGATTCTGGTACTACACCTGTTTTTAAGGACATGTTAAACAACTTTGCTAAGGGCATACTAAGCTCTTCCTTACATTCCTTTAATACTCTGGCAAATATCTCATAGGGACCAGGTGACTTATTAGGCTTTAGTTTGTCTATTTGCTTACTTACGTCGTTACTAGTCACTACTATCTCGCATAATTTGTTTTCTTCAGTATCTCTGAATAGAGTCGGTGCCTCGGGTATCATCTTTAAGTTTTCGGTGGTGAAAACTGTTGAAAATTATTTATTCAAATTATTGCTCATTTCTCCGTCGTTATCAGTGAGCTCGCCTGTATCTGACCGTATTGATCCAATCTTTTCTCGTGTTTGAGTTTGATACATTTGTTAGAATCCTTTGAGGTTTGTCTTCGCTTCCCTTGCTATCCTTACCTCATTATTCCTCTTGGCTTTCCTTATCTCGGTTTTAACCCTACTCGCCAATAACTTATAATAATCCCAGAGGTAAATTTCGCCACGATTTATCCTTCTACCTATAGCCTTCATTTGGCCAATGATGTTCTTTTATAATTATTTATCCATTTAGGGTCATTGATGTCTGATCTGAGTTTTTTGTATGGTATGTTCTGCCTTTGTGCATTAAGTAACTCATTTTCTAAATTGTTGTGGAACTCGGCAATCTCAGATCTCGTTATCAGGTCTGTGTCATCTGTCAGGTTCACGGCCAAGCGCGACACCCCCTCTCTCAGCTGCCTCTTTAAACTGTCAAAGTTTGCCCTTCTGAAATATGGTACTTTAGTGGAATTTTCCTTACGTCTGCCCTGAAAATCTAACTGGAGTCTAATTTCTTTGTGATCGCTGTTTGCAAGTTCATTCCCTACCTCGACATTGCTAATGAGGTTTTCACTGTTCGACAGAACTAAATCGAGTATATTATTACCCCAGGTGGGTTCGGTTATATGTTGACATAGGAAACAGTCCTGGATCGTCTCGAGAAAATCCTCTGATTCTGAGTTACCCGTAAGGCCAGTCCAATCTATTTGGCCAAGGTTAAAGTCTCCTACTATACAGACTTTGTTGTGTATGGTTGCCCTGCACATTTCATCCCAGATAAGTCGCTCATTGACTCTATCAAGATTGGGAGGTCTATATATAACTCCTGCGATTAATTTTTCCCTACTGTCGATTAATTCTATCCAAATTGTTTCTGTATTCCTCTCAGTTTTTATTTCCTTATTTATTTCACACTTCAGATTATCCCCAACATAGATTGCTACTCCGCCTCCTTTCCTGGTCTGCCTATTGGTATGGAAAAATTTGTAACCGGCAATTTGGTATTCGACCGGTAACTCACGTGAGTCTAGGTTGATCCATGTTTCTTTGAATGCTATTATATCGATTTTCTCGGTACATACCAAGGCCCTATTATCATCCATTTTGTTCCTCATACTTCTACTGTTCGCGTAGTAGACATTTAAATTAGTCGTGTTCTGAGTCCTCCCTTTACCGCGTTTAGTTTTAAACTCCCTGTCTAATTTAGTTTTGTCATCATTCCTAACACTATTTCCCTGTAATCTTTCACTTTGTTTACCCGCTCCCAGTGCAGTCTCATCCACCCCCGTGCCCATATGTTCCCCTAGGAGTTTAAAGACATCTATATCCTTTGAACTGCTTCCTCAAGAGACCCAGCCAGGGTTGCCACCCCATCCCGAGACAGGTGCACCTCATCCCTAGCATAAAGGTCCCTTCTGCTGTAGAAGTTGTCCCAGTTGTCAATGAATGGGACTGACATTGTCTTGCAATATCTGTCAAGACGGTCGTTGACACCAACTGCCCTTGACAACCATTCACTGCCAACTCTCCTTCTAGGCAGGACAAGACATATGATAGGGATCCCTTCCTTCAACCTAATACGTTCTATAGCTATCTTCAACTTATCAAGAAGCTCTTCGCTCCTACACTGGCCAATATCATTGCCTCCTGCACTGAGGCAGTTAATGGGCTTGTTCCCATTACCAGACAAGATATTGTCCATCCTGTCAATTATATCTCCCACCCCAGCTCCTGGCAAACACACCCTCATCCTATTTTTGGTTTTACCACAAAAAGCCCTGTCCAAGTACCTTACCTGTGAGTCACCAACAATTAAAGTTTGTATACCTTCCTTGTCAGCCCCTTCCCTGACGGTGCTAACGTCCAATTCGTCTATCAAGTGACTGAACGAGTTGGTACACTCAGCTGCTGATGTCGTTGTTGACGTATCCTTGGTGTGTTTTTTCATCACCAGCTTGGTCTTCCCTCTCCTCACAACCTTCCACTCGCTTGAGTTTTCGTCTGACACTGGCTTTCCCTGTCCCACCTCCCCCTTCATCTTCACCATCTCTTCCTTTAATTTCAGGTTCTCTAACGTGGCCCTCTCTATTTCTTCCTTGGCCCTCTCCAATTCTTCCATGTTCCACTCCAGCTTGGTCAACAAACTCGCATACCCCAGACCACACATAGCCCTGGCCATATCTGATAATTATCCCTCGGGAGCTAACCCTGCCGTGACCTTTCCCCTAGTGAGGTCAGGGAATTTTCCCCCACACACTCGTCATTCTGTCACTTTATATAACTTGCTGACAAAACCCATGACCCTTCAGGCTTTTTCGCCCCTAACGCACGAGTCATAAAGGCAAGCATGAGCTACACATGCTTGCCAGATGCTCTCTCTAAACGCTTCTGCGCTTCACCTAGCCCCCTCGGGGGCAAATGAAATTTAATGTGGATAAATGTTAAGTACTTAGTCCTGGAGATGTAAACAGAGAAACTAGATGAACAACAATATTATAGAGAAACCCGAATGTGAGAAAGATTTAAGAGTAATGATAAGTGGGAATCTTAAGCCAAGTAAACAATGTGTATTTGCTCGAAACAAGGCTAATAAAGTACTTGAGTTCATACAAAGGAGTGTTAGTTGCAAGACTAGAGAGGTCATCCTAAAAACTATAATTTGCGTTTGTGAGACCTCACTTGGATTGCGCAGTTCAATTCTTGTCACCGTATTACAGAATCGATATAGAATCCCTAGAAAGAATTCAGAGATAATGACAAGATTAATCCCGGGCATTAGGAACCTTGAGAAGAGAAACAGGTTAAAGCATCTTAAATTGCACTCCTTCGAAAGACGTAGAGTGAGGGGCGATATGATAGAGGTGTATAAATGGAAGTCAGGGCTGAACAAATGGGACATTACAAAGGTACTCAAACTATCCAACCAGGAGCAAACTCGTAACAATGGTTTTAAATAAAACAAATTTAGATTTATGTGCGAAATAGGCAAACATTGGTTTTAAAATAGAGTAGTGGATGAATGGAACACGTTACCAAACATCGTCATTAACTCGAATACGCTGGATAGCTTCAAACATAGGTTGGATGGATATATGAGCAATAGGGGTTGGGTGTAAATGGGACTGCCCAGTATGGGCCAATAAGCCCGCTGCAGTTTCCTTCATTCTTATGTTCTTACGTTCTTACAAATCTTCAGTTACTTTGTCTTAAGACCCTCCATAAGAATATCGTCGCAGCTGGACGCTCTATTCCGTCATCACAAGATGATATTGCTACGAACGCGAGCTCTCAAATACGACGAAAGCGAGGATTATTTAATTTTGTTGATTTCATTTTAATTTTTATTTTTTTAATCAAAGGTTATCACTAACCATTTATCTAAGATTGTTATAATTTGATGAATTCAGTGCCCATATTGTAATGACTCATTTCTTTTTCCGAGTATTTGCATGCTACAGAAGCTTCTGCTCAAGCTTTATCTTATAAGAAAGACAAACTAATTGCAAGTGTAGTGGATGCAGGGTTAAGACGTGTGGCTGCACAGCTTGTGCCTGTGAATATTCTTCTTGAAGCCTTACAGATAGCCAAGACGAGTTACCATTTTACTCCTATTTTCACAGATCAAGAGGTAGAATATTATTACCCTCTATTAGAGTCAACTGTCACGCACAATGCTATACTTATCCACATACACATGCTAGCTCAACGCAAATTTAATGCATGGCATTTGAACCTTTCCCATTGTATTCTAATGACACACTGCTTAACCTGGATAAACCAACTGAAATTTTACTAATAGATGATGACTACACATTATTAATAGTGGATGATCCTAGGGTGTTGTCACGGTGTAAATCGTCATACCTTCACTAACATGTTTGTCCAGCCTATGCTTTCACATTTAAACCTGCTGCAAAAGGAATATGTGTCTTTGGCGATCATGCAAACCAACGTTCGCGCAGCGCTGAAACAGTGTAACTATACACCAATTTCTAAGAAAACTTGTTTCATGCACATCTACATAATGTGCTGACGAGAGGTAACTTAGTAGTTACACCCAAATTATGGTTCCCTGTTCGTCACATCAGTAATTTTCGTTCTAAAATTTCTGAATATCACACACACAGACACACACACACACACACACACATATATATATATATATATATATATATATATATATATATATATATATATATATATATATATATATATATATATATATATATATATATATATATATATATATATATATATATATATACAGTACACTAGGTTAGGTTTCTTTAATTATAAATGTATCTGAAAGATCATTTTCCACCATTAGAGCCTAGAACACAGACAAAAAGTTTTAGAAATTACAGATAATATACCAAAAAAACAACAGTGG